>NW_009215098.1:0-38775 GCF_000690835.1 Fulmarus glacialis
CGGGTTGGCGTCGGGGCTCGGCCCAGCGGCTCTGCTGCGGTCGGGGGGAGAAGCACAAGCAGCTGCGGGGTGTGGGAAGAAAGTGAGCCCGGGGTTAGTGACAGAGACTTGCGGGGAGCCGGGGCTGTGTTAGCAGGCTGAGTGCCAGAGCGCGTCTTCCGCGGTGCTGACAGGGCTGCTTTCTCTGCTGTTTTAAGAATATGTAGAAAAACCACTGAAGCTGGTGCTGAAGGTTGGAGGAAGCGAAGTTGCTGAGCTCTCTACTGGAAATGCAGGACTTGATTCCAGCCTGTACGAAGACAAATCTGAACATGAGAAACACAAGGACAGAAAAAGGAAAAAGAGAAAGAAAGGAGAAAAACAAGTTCCTGGAGAGGAAAAGGAGAAAAGAAAGAGAAAAGTTAAGGTATGTATTCATGCTGGTGCATTTTAGCGAAAAAGATGCTTCAGCTTTGTCTAGTCCTCACATCAGAAGGTGAGCAGATACGACTGTAACTTCTATCCTTAAACTGGAATACATTCAAACTCAGTATATTAGTTTTGCCGATTCCTTTTCTCCAGGTACTTTTATTAGGAAAAAAAGAGTGAAATAACCTGAAATTTCTCATCTTTCAAAAAATATTGGCGAGTATAAGAGCACAGAAAATTAAAAAGGGGGGAAAAATTCTGTGTCTAAATAAATCCATTTATGTAAAACAGAATGAAGGCTTTACAAGTTCTTAATTAAAAAGAAAAAAATTTATTTCCCTCTCAGGGTTCTTATCGGGATAAGTAATTATAACACATTTATTTGAAGCATTATGGGTACCTCTAATTTTAAATTTCCTGACTATTTCTTACTAGTTTTTCTAAAACCTTCAAAAATCATCTTAGGGGCTTTGCTGGAGACAATTCTTTGTGCAGAGAATAGTGCAGTCATTCCTGTCATGCTATAGTGGCTTTCTGTCACATTTAAAAAAAAAAAAATTCAGTGATACATTGCATTGTATAGCTGAATTACTTTATTGTCCAGCAGATGGAGACAGTACATAAAGAATACGAGGTTTTTAAAGACTTACAAACTTTTTTTTTTTTTAAACTATGTGAGGTTTTGAAAAATGCAGAGAGCATTATGTACAGTAATAATGGTTTTGCAGTTTCTCTAAGTTTCTATAACAATCTTTTCTCTTTCTAGGAGGATAAAAAGAAACGAGATCGAGACCATGCAGACAGTGAGGGAGAACAGGAAATGAAATGTCAGACCCCCATCAGATTGGAGTTGCCACCAGAGAAACCATTGACAAGTACTTTATCAAAACAGGAAGGTAGGGAAAAAAAAAAAGAAATCTCTTTTGCTAATTCCAGTTTTCTTTAATTGGCTCACATTTTATTGTTCTTTGTTTCTGTAGCAGTGACTTGACATTTTTTGCCATCACAGTGTTTTCCCCCATCTCATACAAAAATTTGAAATTATGTTACCGTATACTTCTTTTGCAGAATGATACCTGGTACCTATGTCAGAGTGAGCAGAACATCAAGTAAGGCCAATGAGAAAAGTAGATCCCCTATACATGTTGTGGGTTTTGCCACTGTATTCTTTTCATTTATGATGAATTCTCAAGTTGCATCTCAAGCTTTGTTTAGTTAATTTCTAGTATCTTGGAAGTTTGGTACCTCTTGCGGTCAGTTCTGTCTCACACCCTTTCTCCCCCACTTTTTGGTCTAGAGGTGGAGCAGACGCCACTTCAGGAAGCTCTGAATCAACTCATGAGACAGCTGCAGAGGTAAATGCATGTGCTAAAGGCTTTCAGAGCTATGAAATGAAAATAACATACATTAAGGGAAGAGGCATATAAAAAACTGAGTGAAAATATTATTGCTAAATATATTGCTAACAGGACTGTTTTAGGAATTTAAGTACTAGTTTAAGAATGCATACTTACAACTTCTCCTCAGCTTAGGCTTCTTGTAAACACTTCCAGTTTAAAGTTTAAAGTACTTTTTAAAAACTTTCAAAAATAGGACACTTTTCCAATAATGTGATGCTTTCTTTTTAAAAACCTTTTTTCAGAGAGGCACAAGAGTTCGGAATGAACTTGCCAAAACTTCTTTTACCTTGAGTTCTCCTATTTTTAGCATTACTTACTATAAAAAGGAAGTACGCACTTGAAAACTTAAACCATGTTCTCTTACTGTCTTATTAACCAAATGTCTTGATTAAAACGATCAGATTTGCAGAATTTGCAGTTCTTTCAAGTAGTCTGTGGTTTAAGATATTCTTTCTTGACTTGAAGAATTAAGGATATCTGCATGTCTTGTACGAGAGTGGCTGAAAGATCTTTCCCTTTACCTGTCTCACTAGATAAAGCTTGAGACTTTGTTCGTGAGTTTTCTCTTAACCTTAAATTTTCAAGACCTTGGTGTCAGTTTCAAGAAACTAACAACCAACTACCAAAAAGTGTGTGTGTTTGTTTTGGCTACCGTTCCATGCATACAGAAAGAAGCAGCCACTTCTAGTTTTTAATCTTGTGTCTCAGTTGAATGTCTGCACTGTGCGCTTCTGCAGTATGTATAGCAAAACGCTTTTCACTGTTCTATAGCAACTTGGAGTAGAAATCCGTAAGTAAGCCTCAGGAAAAAGGCCTGAAATGCCAAGGGTTTCACCAGTGTGTGTAGCATCAACACTGGCGTAGGAGGCCAGTCTCATGCTACAGAGTTTAGTGAAAAGCAAAAAAACAGTGTTTCTGGAGGAGAGATTCTTGCCAGCTTACCAACTAAGCTTGATCCTAAGGAGAAAATACCAACCAACTGTATTTGATTTTAATGCTATTAGAAGCACCCAGGAACATCAGTGTATGTCAGAGATCACCAAAAGTCTTAGGAAATTTTAATGTAAAAAACTATTAACATTACGTAACTTGAAAATTAACATAATTCATAAATACACACGTTCTATCACAACTTTTAGCAATAAGCTTTCCCTTCTCTTAATTTCAGAGTAAGCGATGAATGACAAGTATACATTCTTACGACATTTCTTCCTGTTATTTTTCAGTGACTTAATTATTATAAAAACACTTTTCGAAAAGCCAAAACTTTAAAAACACAAAAAAAAAAAAAAAAAAAAGAGGGGGTTTTTTTTTAATCTTCTTGAGAACACAGGTAGTTACCAAAATGTAGAGGTAACTTCTAAAATGTGTTTGTAGCACTTTTTTGGTAATGGGTTTGCGTATGGGATCTTTTCAACCTTCAAAAGTGAAAGATTATGCTGACACAAGCCATTTCTAGCTTTATGTTTTTGGTTCCTTTTCAGCTTAGTCCTTTCCTTTCTATTTAATTCCAAGCTCAATATGTTCTTTGTTATAAGCTGAAACATAAAAAACTGTCTTTTCATTTCTTAACAGAAAAGATCCAAGTTCTTTCTTTTCATTTCCTGTGACTGACTTTATTGCCCCTGGCTATTCCATGATCATTAAAAACCCAATGGATTTTAGTACCATGAAAGAGAAGATCAAGAACAATGGGTACCAGTCCATAGAAGAATTAAAGGTAATTCTGTAACTTTATTTTGACTACAGAGATGTATTATGCTCAGTTGACTTGAACTCTAGTATTTTATGAGAATATGAAGATGCCAAAAGAACCAGTACTTCTGCCTGAAGAAATGTTTCTTGTTGAATTTTTGTGAGCAAGTAAGTTCTGGAAGTGAAAGAGAAAACACTTGTGGTTTGTAAATATGCATCTCAAAAAGATGTGGATGGTTTCACGTTTTGTGCAGGATTACACAGAACCTGTCAGTTTGTCCTTCAGCGTGTCATTTTAGATCTTTACTTAAGAATGAAAATGTTAGCTTTTCTTTCAGATTGCTCTCTTTTTCTGAATGTATTGCCTCTCAAAAAACAAGGATTCTAGTGAATTTATTGGCTTTGCCTGGTGTTACTGCTTCGTCATTTGCCTCCTGTCACCTCTGTGCTGGCCAGGCTTATCTAGTCATGTAGATCCACAACTAGTGAAGGCAAGATGAGCTCAGTCCTGTTGGCAGCAGCTGCTTAACCCTGTGCTGTAGTGTGTCTAGTGGATTCGAGGGCCTGTTCTGAAGGCCCCTAAAGCTTTTAAAAGGTGTGGGGACTTTTTTTGTTTCGTTTTCTTCAGTATAAATTTTCTCTAGTTCGTTACTGGGCTAGGTGAGGACCTGAGAAGTGTAATTTGTGTGTAATTAACAGTTGAACTTAGGCAGATGTCAGTTAATAGTATCGGTTGTATTTTCTTGCATATTCTTCTTCAGAGCTCCAAAACTTCAGAAGAATATTCCCTGTTGTTTCAGCTGTTTCTGGTTAGTTTTTGATTTTAACTTTTTGTCTTTTTAAATAGCTGAGAATGTGATAAAACATACCTACCTGTAGAGGCTCTGCAATGAGGATAGAAGTGAAGCTTCTAGCTCAGTCATTCAAGAAATGAACTTCAAACAAACATACATTTCTTTTCTTCACTGTAACTGAAACTTTGGCATATTCCTTATAACGATTTAACTTGAATTGCAGCTTTTGTGTTCTTAAAGTTAGCTTTATTGTCTTTTTTTATGTTGCTTCACTTTGTTTTTCTTTTAATGACTGCTGATTGGTCAGGGAAATGGGTAATTTTAGCTAAGGACTTCCATTAAAACGTTAAAAACTACAAACAATACTAAACACTTAAGAATACTTTCAGGATGTTTATTGGGGTGCTAGTTTTGAGACTTGAATCTCATTTACATACTTATTTCTGTTAAAACTTTTAATTAAATAGATTTCTTTCATTCATTAATTAAAAATGTTCTTTGAAGTTCTTTTTCCCTAAAGTTCGAGACACTGCATTTGCAACCAGGATTTTAATACAGTATACTATAAAATTTTAACTTTCATTCCAAAATTATTAATGTCTGTACAGGATAACTTCAAACTGATGTGTACTAATGCAATGACTTACAACAAACCAGACACCATTTACTACAAAGCTGCAAAAAAACTGCTGCACTCAGGGATGAAGATACTTAGCCAGGTAATAGAAAACACAAAACAAAATATTAAAAAATAGGCTTCTTTGGTTTTGATCCCTGTTTCATTCCACTTTTCTTACAGGGATCTCATGAAAATTAATAAAAATTTGCTTAATATTTGTCAAATGCTTGCATATTAGAATTTAAATAGTACATTGTTTTAAGGCTCATGCTCTAGTCCTGCTACCAGATCAGTTATTGAAGAAATATTTGCATTTAATATTTCATTTTCTAAACTGCCTTTATACTTGCTAGTGTAAGAAAGAACTGAAATAAAATCATCCTCTTATGGGTAGGTTAGGAAGAGATTCATTTAAGTAGCAAATAAAAGGATTCTGATGTTTTTTTAGGAGAGAATTCAGAGCCTGAAACAAAGTATAGAATTCATGGCTGACCTGCAGAAGACAAGGAAGCAGAAGGACAAGATGGAACTGCAGCAAACTGGGGAAGATGAAAATGGTCCTGGGAAAGACAAAGGAGAAGCTGTGGGTGGTGACACCAACACGTTCAAAACACCTAGCAAAGAACACAAAAAGTGAAGTATTATCTCAATAACAACTATAGGATACACCCTTTAAATGCCACTGAAACAAGATGACTTTTAGGGACCAGTGGATGTGGGTTTTTCTCTTTCTGGTACTACATATACACTAAGACTTCTTCATCTCAAGGGAGCAACATTTATATAAAGCGTTCTCGTATACCAAAAATAAATAAGTTTGGAATCTTTTATGATACCATCATTTTTTTATGTAGGTAACCCGGTACTGCTCATCAACTCCATTCCTTCAATTATTTTCTATTTTAGTGTCTATTTCACAAAAGTGGTACTGTTCTGGAAAAAGCTTGCAAACATGAACTTTTAAACATTTTGGTACAAATAACTATATAGCCCATTTCAAGTACTTTTTCTTTTTTTGCGTAGTAGTTGTATTTGAAACATGTAAATGCATAGCTACAGAACATGTACTTCCTGAAATACTTTTTAATATCTAGAAATACTCCTTTCAATGTTCTGAAATACTAGTGACTTTATTTTCACAGATTTGAAAATACAGATACTAAAATTCAGAGTATCTAATATCTTTTTTTACCAAAAATATCCTTGTTAGTTTTGTGGGAGTGATGACATAAAATCCAGCAACATGCTAAACTAGGATATCAGTATGGCTGAAGTCAGCTAAACACAGAGACTTTTACAGTTACTAACATAAAAAAGCATTTGCGGATATAAATCTTTGTCAAAGATTTTCCCCAGCTATGTTAAATACTGTCATATTAAATGGTACTTTTTTTTTGTTAGTTGTTTTGTCTACAAAAACAGTTTGCATGGTTGGCAAAAACAGTTTCTTCACTGTGTCTTTTTGTGATACTTAGCCAATTGGTGTCTCTTAAATCTGTCTGTTAAAGCTAGTAACTAGGTTGTGTGGGTTTTATTCACAGGAAGGACAAAGATCTATTTGAAGACAAATTACGAAACAATAGCTTGGAAAGGGAACAAGAGCAGATTGATCGTATTGTTAGAGAATCTGGAGGAAAGTTAACAAGACGACTTGCAAACAGCCAGGTATTTGATAATTCCTTTCACTTTTTCATAAACGAGGCTTACTTAGCATCTTACATCAGTTGAAACTCAAGGTATGCATTTACTACAGTTTACACCATTTTACATATGACTGATCATCTGTGTAACATCAGGTTAAAAAAAAAAAAGGCTTATCAGTTGAATGCATGCTGAATTTCATCAGCAGAGCAAGTTCAGCTTAAATTTTCAGAAATTTTAGATGAAGTAGTAGGAACCTCAAGAAAATACCTCAAATCTGACCTGCAAAACCCCATAGTTCTGAAACAGCCACATATCTGATCAAAGGTTATTAATGTTACAGGAGAAGGAGCCCAGTTTGGTAATATTGGGCCCATTTAATTTTCTACATGAATTACATTTTTATCTTTTAGCCTCTGCAGAAACGTTAATGTTTATCATAATTTCTTAATTCCTATACCAATAATAAAGTTATCTAGTGAAAATAAAAAAGTTAGAGCAGCACTCACTTCTGAGTCTGACTGATCTTTCCAAATCCCTTTCTGATTCCTGTGGATAGGACCGTTTCATTACATGTTTCTATTAGTTTAAGGACCATGAATTTCAACTAATATGTAAATCAAAATAGTCTGATCTTATTTCAGTGTGAATTTGAAAGAAGAAAACCAGATGGTACAACAACTCTGGGCCTTCTTAATCCGGTTGACCTTACTGCAGGAGGTAAGTTGGCGTGGTTCAGGTAACAAGCCACTTTCACCTACCTGGTCTGCTGGTTTTTTGCTGGGGCAGATCAGCAAAAGCTGGCCAAGAACCTAATCCTTCTTCACAGTCTGGATAAAGGTCTGGATTTAAAAAGCTGCAGCTGAGGGAGCACATAGATGGGTGCCAATTGTGGCTGTTGTTAGGAGCAGCTGGAGGAAGTCCTCAGTGGCTGTTGGTTCTCCTTTTTGTGTCAGCTGTTTGTGGGAGCTGCAAGAGAAAGCCTTTGCCATGGGAGAAGAGACTACCTGCCCTGTGCTTGGGCTCATTTAATTCCTGGACTCTCCGTAAGTCTGGTCTATGTACAGAGTGCAGTGTCTGCTGACCCAAAAGGTCACAGATGTTCCAAAATTGGCCACTGGGAGCTGTCTGGGTCCCAAATCATTTTGTCATGTCAGTGCTATCGATGTAGTTTCCACTAGCTAAAAGAGTGCAGGTGCTTGACTGTTTAACTGCCAGCTCATTACAGAGCTGAACTGACTAGGTCCAGCATAGACAGAAACCAGGCTGAAAACTTGACTTCTCCCTTCCCCCTGTTTGTGCAGTAGGAAATGTCAGCAAGAATAAAGAAAGTGTGGTCTTTCATGTTAAGAATCAGATCTTCTTTAATGATGCAGCCTCTGTTAGGGGAGGACAGAAGGGAGGAAGACTGATAGTGAAAACGTAACATTTAGGTTAAATCTTCTATACTTAACTAGTATTACCACTTACTTGGTCTGGATACTTACTTGGTCTGGATTCATGTTTAAGACTACACACCATCTTTAGTATGAAGCATTTGGAGAGGAAAACACACTTTGAGATTTGTATCCTGTTTATTCTGAGGTTTCTGGCTACAAGTATTAAATGAGTTACTTAACTATGCCTTATGTACTTAACTATGCCTTCATTATTTCTGTATTTTGATATATCCTATTGTAGAACCCGGTTACTGCCCTGTAAAGCTGGGTATGACAGCAGGAAGACTTCAGTCGGGAGTTAATACATTGCAAGGGTTCAAAGAAGATAAAAGAAACAAAGTTACTCCAGGCAAGTGCTGATTTTTTTTTTTTTTTTCTTAAAATGTAAGTCCTCCTCCTTATATAAACAAAATTTGTTGATTTCATTACTAGCACACAAATAGTTGGGAACTAAAATTTTTTTAATGATAAAGCACATTATTGCATGTATCTATCACACAACTAAACAGCACATCACAAAGTCTAGCTTAATTTATCCATACAAAAGGGGAGGCGGATTTAATAAAATGTTCATTTGTATCGAGAAGATACTAGTTAGATAAAGGTTTTTGCTAGCTTTGAAAGAGCATAGCAAGGAGCCTGAGAACCTGTTATGGGCACCAGACTGAATTTTCATATTGTGTTAAGGCATACAGTATTGTTAATAAAACATTTGTAAATAAAAATGCATTTAATGTAAATGTTACTAAAGGATGTTACAGTGTGAACAGATGGTATTCTGTGAAAGCTTGTTTTCACCATAAGAAATATGTTCCTGAAAGTTTCTTTTTGGGGATTGTTTTACAACCCCTTCTCATTTTTATCTGGTGCACACGTATCAGAGGTAATAATTAGTACTGTTATTATTCATTAGTGACATACTTGAATTATGGACCCTATAGCTCCTATGCTCCAACATACGATTCTACATTTGCCAACATAAGCAAAGAAGATTCTGACTTAATCTATTCAACATATGGGGAAGACTCTAATCAAGGATCTTTCAGGTAATCAGACAGCTAGGATGTGTATTGCAGTTCTCATGTACAGGAGGAGTTATGTGCAGTATGGGGTATGTCTTTGCTATTGAATGATGTCACTCCTGTCTTTATAGCCTATTGGGTTTTGTTTGTTTGTTTCAAGAAACAAACACTTTAATAAGAGAATTTGCCTATAAAGTGTAATTAGCCAAGATTGAAGGATTTTGATGCTACTGATACATAGGAACACACAGTCTAAAATTTAAGTATGTTTATTACTAACTCTGAAGGACTCTTGTTGAAAGCCAGCGAGTGGTACAAATGTTTATACAAACTGGATTTTTTAACATTAATGAACTTAATTACTGCCTTGAATGAGATGCATCTTTGTTAATGTCAAGTACTGACTAAATACTATGGTCATAGTGGGAGAGCTGAGTCCAGAGATAACTATTTCCCAATTTCGTTCTTAAATAGTATGTATACTGCTTGATTTTTGTATTATTTACTACAATAACAATAATTAATTCTCATTGGTTTTATTATTCTTGATTATAAAAACTTAAAGTCCTTTTGTTTTATGAGACTCTTAAAAGTGGAATACACAGTGCTATAAATTCATATGAAGTGTGGGAATACTTAAGTACAGTGCAAATGTTAACTGCCTGTGCAAGTTTGCTTTCAGTTTGATGCAGCTGCCTGAGGCAGTATAGTCTTCCTAGTTTTTCAGTTTTTGTTATGAATCTGATTGTGTTCCTCAACTACAGAAAGCGTGGATAATTAAACTAAAGCAAGCTATTTAGATCAAATTTTGTGCTACTTTTTTGTGTTTTCTATGCTGTACATATTGGTTTGACTTTATGTAACTTTTTTCCATTGAATGTTTGGTATGAAAGTAGTTATCTTTTGATCTTTTAGTATTCATGATTTTTTGATGAAATCACAAGATTATCCTTTCTTAATGGCTGATAGTTTGCTTGACGTTCTAACTAAAGGAGGACATTCTAGAGCTCTCAGAGAACTAGAAACGGTAAGAGTGGATTTGTGAACTGTCTGGTCTTTGATTTTAGCACACAAGCTATAAAGCTAGAGAAAGATGATGCTGATCCTATTGATGGGCTCCCTTTTAATTGGCAAAATTTGGAAGTGAAGACTGATACTTGTCTCCAGTGGATGGATTTTCTGGAAAGGGTTTATTTTGACTTGTTAATTAGTGAAACATGAAAATTAACAAAATATTGTAGACCGAATCAGAGTCACACATTCTTTCTCTGTCTGCTCTCCCACTCCCATTAGCACTAGCTCCTGTTCCATTTAGTAAGAAAATATCAATAAGCAGTTGATTAGAAATGAGGTGATCATGGACAGGCTTTCTTGTTTCCATGAAAAGTTTATCATGTTCCTAGCAGCTACTCTTTAGTTCAGGAGCATTAGTAACTAGTTTTTCCCTTTACTTGGTACAGTGCTTTTAAACTCAAATATGTGCTATGTAAAAATACTGAACAGCTACTCTTCAAATTCTTGGGAGATTTCGGTACCTGTATGTGCCAAACATGACTGGAAGCAAAGGGGTGATTTGACGATCTTAACTTAATCGACAATCCAAGAATTAGTTGAGAATCTCGACAAGACAGTTCCTGTCAACTAAAAGTCTTGATTTGAGTTGCACATCAATGTAAACTATTGAAAGAAACAGATCATAGCCTTTTAGTAATGGGTCAAATATTAGCTAAATTAATACTAGAAATAGTTCATGGATCAAAGATCAACCTTTGGCCCCAGTTCAGACCTTTGCTTAGCATTACTAGTTTAGCTCTTTTCTAGTACCCAATAGTGACACTGACTTACAGGGTTCAACCACTACTGTTGCAAGTATTAAGAGAAATACAGTTGTGTATAGAAACAGAATACATTTCAGCCTCTAATAATCATCCCTCCTTTTCTTCCTGCCCCCCAGTAAATAATGTCTGATGTGACATCACGGGGGAAAAGCATGTGGACTTTGCAAAGAGCAATAAAATGTGTGCTGTAAAAATGAATTTTAGTAAACATTAATATCTGAAGAAAGCCCTCTAAAAATAGTTACTTTGCAACTTAGTTTACAGAGAAAGCTCATTATGACTTTGTATATTTACCTCACTTTAAAAATACTGCATTTTGTAAGGTTTTACTTTGAACTTAAAGAAAAGACTAATGCTGCCTCTAAAAATCCTTTCTCTATTCAGCCATTGGAGGAAGTTGAAGGCCCACATGAAAGAAGTGATGCAATAAAAGACATAAAGGTAAAATTTTTCTGTATCAATTAACTACTCCAACCAACCTGTCTAACCCCGCAGTTATAAAACTGCCTACAACTGTAAGGCCTGTGCAGCTACACCGAGACTTTGACAAGCTGTAAATACACACTATGCGAATCATGACAGCGGCATGCTATTTTGTAGGCATTTGGAGGGTAAGAATCTCCAAAAAAGTTACGTCTTAAACGAGACTATATGTCAAGAGAACTGGAAGAAAATGCTTGTATATTTTTGTTTGTGATTGTTTAACCATGTGTTAGATCTTCCGGTTGGCAGCTATAGTTGTTTTATTCCTATCTTAATCTGATTTCATTTAAGATGAACTTGTAATACAAAAGTGTAAAATATCACACGATACATAGCTCTCTTTCAGAAGTTTTCTCAAATACCTTGTGCCCCTTGTAGGCATACAGTATATCTCTAAAATCATTCCACCCAAACTTTGTTCAATTAGAAAAAGCGTAGCGGTAGTTCTAGGGAGAGGGCTGCTCTCCCGAAGCCTTCATCTGCAGCCAGTTCCCAAGTTGGTTTTGAATTTTGGCCTTGGATCTTAGATAAACTCTGCTTTATGTGAGCTCAAGGAATTTTTTTTTTTTAATTGGGATGCTGGTCTTAAATTACTACATCATTTGTGCATGCCCCCAGTGTTTTTGGCAGATGCCACTTTCTATTTGAGTATGAAATAGAATAGTAAACTGAGTAACTGTAGAACAGTAAAAATTTCACCGGCTGTCTTCAGCTTTCCCTCTCTATGTTCACTTTTTTTGGAGAGCGGACTAACTTTGTGTTCTAATTTTCCCCAATTAATTTTGTTGTTTCAAAGCTGATCTAAATATCTAAATTACTACTTGCTGTTTTTTTTTTTTTGTTCAGATTATGGAAATTGATATTGCTGCCAGGTTGGACTCTGCTAATAACGACAGACTTACAGCACTAAAAGCAGTTACAAACTTTGGCATGCCTATAGAGGAGTTTGATTCTGAGGGTGAGTTTTCTTGGTACTTGCACTTCTGATATGTCTGTAACTGTTTCAGATTCTCAATCCCTTCACACAATCAGCCTTACCATAATTTATATCATAATGTAAGTAAATATACTCTCTTACTAGTTAGGACTTTCTTTTCTTCATTAAACAGAGGCTGAAATCTTCCAAAGGAAACTTGATGAAACAACAAAGCTTCTGAGAGAACTCCAGGATGCTCAAAATGAACGACTAAGTACAAAACCACCCCCTAATATGATTTGTCTTCTGGGTCCATCTTACAGAGAGATGCACTTGGGTAAACACACTTTTTCTGATCATTCTTGCAGAATTGATCAAGTCCCAACTTGTATCAACTCCAAGAAAAACAAAGTTTTAACAGTTGTGCAGAATATGTGCCCTGTTAGGCCTAGAAGATTAAATTAATTTTTTTTGTATGTAAAGCCAGATGAAAGTTTTGAACAGTAATTACAAGTATTTCCTCTTTACTAATAGATTTCCCTAGACCTGATTGGGAGCTCCGTGCCATGGGGCAGACGATGGCCAAACGCCTCTAACTCCATGATTTTTACAGTGTCTCTGAACAGGGGTTGCTTAAGTGTTACCAAGTTCTTATTGTAAGGCTAGCTTTATTCCAGGTTTGATCTAGTTATCAGTCTATTTTATTATACCAATTAATACCAATCATTCATTCTTCAATTACTTGAGCAAAGCTTCTTGTCTCACAGGTCAGTTATACAGCCTGTGTTAATGGCAACCTTCTAAGATAGGACTGTGTGCAGAGGGCGTCTCTTTTGCAAGTAAAGCTAACTTGTGCAATCTCAGCTACAGCACATGTGCTCTAAAATAACCACTTCGCTGTGATAAGATAAATTCCCCATTACTGGAGAAATATTACCAAGTCGGTATTCTACCAAGTCTAAACCAGACCAAATATTACCTTTCTTAAAAAGTTTAAGTACTTACAGCATCCAGCTTGAAGGAAAACAACAAGAACAGCCTCTAGTTTATATACAAAACTAAATGCTGAATCCTGAAAGCCAGGTATTACTAACACAACTGCTGTGTGGGTGCCACCAGATCTCTCCCAGCTGCTGTATTAGTGTGACCCACGCATCATTAGCTTACTCTTTAACTTTCGGTGTTTCTTGATGGCAGCACGCCTTGGTCAGCAGCTATTTCATTCCTCCTACTCTTCCTCACCGTCTCTTTTATAGTTCCCAGTATGTCTTGCATGATTGCACACAGTACAACAAAACTCTTCTGTTGCAGAAACATTATTTAACATAGTTCCATTTGTACTTAAATAATTAAACTGTTTACAGGGTGAAGGGCTCATTTCAGCGATTTTGTGTGTATATATAGCATATAAATACATCCACTTATCTTTTCTAGCGGAGAGAGTAACCAATAACCTGAAAGAACTTGCTCAACAAGTGACTCCAGGTGATATTGTTAGTACATATGGAATCCGGAAAGCAATGGGAATTTCAGTTCCTTTACCTGATACAGAAGACGGCTGGGTAGATTTGACAGAGGGTGAGTATACAAAAACATATCATAGCATCTGCTCAACTAAAACAAACCCACATCTGCAAGTCGTTAGACTGGCTTGTGGTAGAACTTGCAGTAACCGAGTTCCAGCTTTCAGTTCTTCTGCCCTTTATAAAATTCTGTTTCTAATGGAAAGTTGCTGTGTTTGGTCTCAGTCCAACATTAATCTCCTGGATGTATGGAACTTTGGTTCAGCTACATAAAGTAGTTATTTTGCTATTCACCTTACAGCATTGCCTAATTTTAAAGCTTGGCAATCCATCCAATTCTAATTTATCCATTTAGCGTGAAGTTACAAGAGAAGAGATAAAATTCCTCACTTGCTAAAACAAGGACATCATGCTTCCTTCGTCTCCAGGCTTTTGGCTGTGCACTCCTTTTGCTTAATTTGGCCAGCTGTAGTGCTTTGTAAGTTGACAGCATTAGTTCAACTCATCCAGCCAAAAGTAACTACTGTTTTTGCTGGATTAAAGGAGTCAGGTCTGTGGAAAAGTGCCAGAACCAGATCTCCCCCTTGTGGCACAGAAACGGTAAAAGCATACCCAGAGTTTGTGTTCGTCCCCAATTTTTAAGGCAGGTAAGAATTTCCTTTCAAGAAAGCTAATTCACACAACAAATTTACTCAATCTGTGGTTTATAAAAAGCTTCAGTTAAGATGATGTCTAATGAGAAGAGCAGGATTACTTGAGGAACTTACCTATCTTTTCAAGGAAACTGCTCAAGAAATCTTGATTTCAAAATCACTAATTTCTTTTCCATAGCACTGTACAAGCGAGGCCGTGTAACAGAACCGACTGAAACATAACATTTTCTTGGACTGTTACAGAACACACAGCTAACTCAGGACTATCTGCACAAATAGCAAATTACTTTAGGAGTGTTCTATTGTATACACATTTCTTTCATTTAAAAGTTATATATGCTAATTGACCTGGTATCTGTTGTGAACTTTCAGACTTTCAAGAACCTAAAAAGACTGCCACCATCCCTGAAAATGAGTGTGGTCCAGTTACAGTCTGAAGCTTCGGTTACGTTTACAGCTGTTTGTTTGATTCTATTTAAGAACCAGATAAACTTCTTTCAGGTGCATTCACCAAGCATGTGTATATTGTGTGTTAAACTACTTTTGTTTATTAAATTTTGGAACTGATGACATTTGAAATTGAATGGTTTGTATTAGAGTTACTTCTGCTACATAAATGCACTAAATTATTCTTTTTGCATTCCTTATTATTTTAAAGCACCTCTGCAGCATTTAAGTTTTCCTAGATTGTTAAGTGTCTGGAGAAGTCAAAGCGCAAGTGAAAACGTGCCTATAGATGGTGCAGGGACTCAACCAAAAGTTTCTAAAAGCAATGTATAGACTCTCGTTGCAGCCAAAATCATTAGTATCTGAACAGAAAGTTTCCCTTTTTAAAATTACTGTGCAACTCTTATGATCATGAGGAAGAGAAATAAACTTTTTAAATAAAACTGATGGAGCCTGGTGAATTAACAAAAGACCGGCTTTGTGAGACTTTGAATGTGGATGAATCAATGTTAGAGAAACAACGCCGTCTGCTCATCATATTCTAAAACTTGAGGGCAAACATACCGTGACGATAAGGTGAGACTAACCAACCCACTTGCTGCCAGTAAGTAAAAATACCGCATTAATACAGTGCGGTCAACTGAGACACTCGTGTAGATGATTCTTATCACTTGGAGGTATTACTAAATGCTATCTGGATAGTGATTTTAGGCTTGCTTGTCAGGAAGAAGAGCATATTTAGAAAACTCCTAGCATTAAAAGTCAAATCCCTGGTGAATAGCGCTGGTCTATTCACCAGAACTGCAGACAGAGCAGACTGACAAGACAGCTTTCAGGCACGGAGGAGAATTCAAGCACCTTTGCAGCATTATATGTGGAGCCAGCGATGCTTGTACAAGTCGGCTTTTCCCTAGGCTCGTCAGTTACTTTCACACAATCACACAGTGCTATCCATAGGTTCTACCACAGGCATCCTTCAGTATTTTTAAATGTTGCTCCTGTTTACCCCATGGTTCCAGTATAACCTTGGGCTCGAGCAAAAAAGTGCTTCAGTTTCATCTGATTAGCAATTGCTACGGTGCGCAGTGGCATGGAATTGAACTAAGAGGTAACTTAAAGACAAAGCATAATCATGAATTCCACCTTCCACCCCCCAGTCTTATGGCCAACATCATCCTTACACTCCTTTCCTTCCTCCTCTCTAAAAATGGCTGCAGAAGTGTTTATTTAATTGTTTTTACACTTTCACAATTCCTAAAATTCATTCCAAAAAGATTGAGCTGTCAACCTGGATTCTTCTCCAGTAGTTGTCCCAGAATGTCCCAGAACTTCTTAACAAAGTTGCCACTACAATTTTTTCACAGTGCTAGGTAGTTGCAGCTGAAATATTACTACAGGGAATTAATTTTTCCATTAGTATTTTAAGTCATTTTCATGCTACAGAAGAAGACACGATGCACAACAACCGTGCCAGCCAAATCGTTACTGGCTCACTCGATAGCATCTCATTTCCCATCGCTTACCTTTCATACAGTGCAGTAGGCAGCCACAGATGGAGGAAAACTGAGTATTGAAATTATTCTTTAGCTGTTGAATGCAAGTATGTCTCTACATATTTTCTACTTACACAAATTTTTTTAAAAAATACGGAGTTTATGAGTAAAAACAATCTTACTAACTCTACGGGGTATAAGAAATATGCCTCCTTTTCATGGGAATCTTCATTAAAATAACAGCAAAACCAAACAAGTTTCAGGAAGTTTTTTATTTAATGGTAAAAAAAAAAAAGTTTGTTCTTTAAAATAGATTGCTAGTTCAAGACATTATTAGCTCTTCAAATTAGAGACAGTGCCATTTTTTCAGTTTAAGAAAACAATAATGCTGTAAGGAAGATTTTTCCAACAAGGTTATTTCCTCAATCTGAAATTTCACAGTTCACTCTCAAAAGGACTGCTGAAAACAATTACTTATATACAGTTGCTTCTTAAATTGAACTTTTTCTGGGGTTGAATATAGCTCTCATATTACAGTTCCAGTTCTGACGAGAAATTAGAAAGTCATCCTTAGATACAACCCCTTTTTCATTACACGCAGTTTCTAACTTCTCCTATGCCTTGCACAGTACGCTAACACTGAGTGAGCGCTGTAAGTGCGTAACGTCCTTTTAAAGCTGCACCAAAAACTACTTCTTCCAGTTTGAAAGCTACAGCACTTTCTACCACTTCTGTAAATGAGGTTAACTTGAAGTTATGCCCAAGCAAGTTACTAGCCTGACAGGCAAGATAATGTAAACAAAAGCCTTTCAAAATGCTGTTACAGACAGCAAGTTTTCTTTCGTAGATAACTTACAGTTACATTCTACTAGGTGTGTGAACAGGAACACTTCAGAGCCAGCTCTATCTATAGGCATAACACACTTTTCAAAATATATTCATGAGGCAAATAGTCACTTTATCTAACATATGACATCAAAGACTGCTGAAAGGAGCCTTTGATGCATGCATGGTCCTTATAAAACAATAAATAAATATCTCAAAACAAATGCTTGCTGAGCATCTGTTACTACAAATATACAACATACAAGAGTAGCAAAAGCTGTTTGAAAGTTTATTCAACTACAACACTGACCTCATGCTGACAAGACACCAAGTATGAAACTTCCTTCTTCAGCAGAGTCCACACATGAACCAGAGAACCTCAAACTAAGGTTTTCTAACGTGCTATTTTCTGTTGGAGACTTACTACAAACACAGTTTTGACCTACCAAATTGACGAAGGCTATAAGCACAATTTTTAATCCACAGCTGGACAATATTTAGATTTGTTCCTCTCTTGAAACATAGTCACTTCTTCTTCTAAAGAAATTACACAGTAATTAGAAAGTGGCAGTGATGCATAGGACTGCTTGTTAAACACTTTTCCAGTATGGTTTAGTAGTAAACCCAGAAATATCAGTAAATGCTGCTTTGTTTGTAGAAGAGTAAGGCTTAACAAAACAGATGTTGAACTCATTAATCATGTGCTGTTCAGTCATGGTACATGTGGTATATCGGGGGAGGGGGGTATCCATCCTTAGTTAAGACATATAATCAGGCACAAGATGCTAGCCTTACAGAATACTATCATCTCCACCAACAGAAAACAGATTAAGTGATTGCAATAAGTAGAAAAATGTTAATTTAGAAATTGGCAAAAGCCAATAACAGCTTAAAAACTTTACAAACTAAACTAACTTACAGCAAGTCAACTTCCGTGATCTAATGCCCTACGCATACTTACAGTATTGAGGCTCTGCTGAAACATTTCCATTATGAATATGTTTTTTCCATACATCCTTTTGTAACCTTCAAAACTAATTTGTTTCATAAACTGCATTGCCTTTAAAAGGTATATAACCCAGCCAGTGGCTAGTCAAATTGAAGAAACAAGAATAGAAAAAAACCCCCAAAACCCACCTTGAATGCGGTTTATACAGTATCTGCTACTGTTTCTAATACTATCTTATTAGTTCTGTTCTTCAGTTTCCAAACAATTCAAAACAGGTTATTTTTTCTTCCGTAAGTGCCCTCAAGAATGCAGTCAGCATGCAGAACTCCTGCCGGGTGTCAGCGATACAAGCTGCCAAGCGTGCAGGATAACCTGCAGGTGCTCAGTGCTCCTCAAGATCGCGTATATTTTTTGAAATTTAAAGCCAGAAATTTAAAGACATTCTCTTATGTGACTGTATAAAATGTGCATGCAGATACCAAATACAGAGGCACAGAAATACAAAGGAGAACATGTAATACAATGTAAACACTCTGAACTAGACAAAAGTATTTCTGAACAGCTGTTGGTCATGAAAACATTTGTGTAATACAAGGTGCTACTATGGAGGAGGCGAAGATAATAAAAAAGTGATCCGATACTGTGCAGTTCATTTTTTTTTTCCAAAGGAGCTCAGCACAATTATCATACATATTTGAGCTTACTTGCATTCCTCTTTCCATCATTCAGCCATCTTCTGCTGTGAGGTCTGTTTAGCATTAAAAGCAGGATATGCAGCGCCCAGAGTATCGTCTCACACATCTGTGACCAACGCAATACTGTAAGCAGGTGTGTGTCAAAGAATGAAGCAGTGGAATGTTTTAACGTGGTAATGAGTTCTACAGTGCATGCACATATGTTGTTACTGGAGCTGTTAAGACTCCCACAGTGCAGGTAAGGAAAGGAACTAACTGAAAATGCTTCGTGGCAATTCCAGGTAAATCCTCAAATTATTTCAGGAAAAGGTAGTCTTTTTCAGACTGGTGGTTATGTGTCTTCTAGGAACTTTTCAGAACGTCTCTTCTTCCAGGAAAAAAAAAAAAAAAAAAAAAATCATTCTCTTGTCTTGAGATGTAGAAGAAATAGGAGTAGTATATGTATGTTTTTAGAATAAAGTCCTTCACATACGGAGGGAAATTCTAAGTCTTCACAGAAGGGAGGCAGTTTTAAGTCTATTTTGATTAATTTCATCGTAGCCTCAGTTCAGTCCCATGCCTTGGAATTTGGCAGTCTCGGTGCAAACAAAGTAAGTCCTCAGTTCTCCCTTGCCTTTAACATTAATGAGTCCCCTACATTCACATGAATATCCCAGCTCCTGTAGTATTTTACTTGTTTCTTCTGTGACCTTTGTGTGAAAAGAATTAGAAACCCTTGTGAAATTCTTCTGATTATTCATTTCAAAAAAATCCACAACCAATTAGAAATAATTTCTTAGACATCCCAAGGCTCATACATTTACCTGGATTTTCCCAAGTTCCCCCGTACTCTCCATTCGGCTAGCAACATTAACAGTGTTGCCCCAAATATCATACTGAGGTTTCCGGGCACCAATCACACCAGCAATCACAGGGCCGTGATTTATCCCTGTATAAACAAAAGCAGGTGTCATTACTGAAGTAGAAAGTAATGTGATATCTAGCTTCATTATTAGCCATAAGTCATGTGCTTCAGGGAAAAAAAACCCCAAACTTAACCCTGCAGTATGTTTCTAGCAATCAGCATTATCACTGTTCTATAAACATTAGTACCGAAGCTCAGGAGATGTGAAGTGACTCATTTATTGTAAAATGGGAATCCGAAAAAGAGCTAGGGCAAAGTTCATGCCAAAGCAAAATTCTTCCTTTTCTCCTTTTAATATATAGAAATAAACATAATAAACAGTAACAGGGTACCTCCCTCTTCATCTGCACCTATAATTTTCTCCAAACTCATCCAGCTGCAGTCTTCGTATTGCTCCCTCCAGCGATTAGAAAAGCCCATCCGTGAAGGAGCTTGGCATATGTAAAAAGCTAAGACTACCTTCAGCTATTCAGCATTTTATAATAATCCAAATACTGTGTGCAGTGTTAAGAAGGGCTCCACAGCACTCAACAATTTACCCAAGTCATCCTACCTCATTTTTAATTTCTACGGAGCTGCAGAGTTCACGTTCTTCACAAACCTAACTTACCAATACGTAAGCGGAAATTGTTAAAGGAATGTCTGTTGATGCCATCCAGTTTACTCATCAGGGCAATTCCATATTCCACCATAATGCCAATGTGAGCATGTTGTCTTTCCTTATCCTACACAATTCATAACATGTATTAATGATCAAATCACAAATAGAAGTTGTGTCAGGCTACTATTCCACACCAGTACTACTATTGAATGAAGTATATATTTATAAGGGTGAGAGCACTCATCCTTGTAACTGTGCAGAATGGCACAGTTCAACAAACATTCAAAATGGATTTAAAAAAACACATTAAATTAAATTGGAATGGCTAGAAGGTGACAAGCATGATATGTTTAAATTTTGTAATGAATTTATGCCTGTCCTTTAGGATTCCAGATTTAATTTTACACGTTTTGTATATATTACACACGTGCATCCTAATGTCATACACAAACCTGCTATAGTGAAAATGAGCCTGAGTACAGAAACTGGTTTTAATTCTTCTGGGGGACAAACAGTTTCAGATTCAGATCTAACGTGGCACTTGAGGATTCTCTTCTTGTGCCAGTTCTCAGGTATCACAAACAGCTTACCATCCATCTGAGAACGCCTTTTCTTTGGCAGCCATTCTTTAGCTTCCCTACTATTAGAGCTATTCTGTTACGCGTCTAGAAATGTTAAGCTACTGGAATCAAAGATTAAAGATGTAAAAAGTATGCTGGGGTTCCAAAAAAATGGAACTAGGAGATAAACAGTGAATTCAACAGGAGACAATACACTTTTATCAACTTTTCCCACATTTCAGAAAGTCACTCTTGGTGATTTACTTTCTCTTCTATATCACATTACATTTTGTTACTTTGAAACGCACCTCTGTACACACAGAATACCGAAGGCAGATTTCAGAGACAACGTACCTGGTTGTTCTCTTGGCCCGGCGTAACGCTGAGACCAGCTGCTGCCATGTAGGTGCTTCCAATGGTTTTTATTTTTTCAACACCACTAAATTTAGGTTTTAACAAGAGCTGTTTGAAGGGAAGAAAAATAGAAACTTGAGACTTTAATACATTATTTCAGTGTGGGATTTAACCAGAAATCTTATACTGTCTACAGTAAACATTAAACATCTCTAGGAATACTATCAATCACATGAAGGTTAGATAAGAAAGTACTGAGGATTAGTTTCACAGTTTTGCTCTACCTGCTCATAGGAGAAATAAAAGCTCTGAAGTACTGAAATAAAGTCCTGAAATTCAGGACTTTCAAACTATACTACTAATACATTAGATGATGTAATTGAAAAACCCCATCAGATAGGAATGTATCTTTCAGGATTGCAAGGCTGAACTCAGAACATTGGTTCAGCGAAACAGCCCCTCTAACGCTCACAGATCTAGTGAAACTTTTTATTTTGCAGTAAATGTGTCATCCAGTCCATTTTTGCCAGAAACTTAATTACCTCATCAAAATCAGCAATGATTTCATTTAACAGCCGCAAGCACTCCAGGCCTTCTTTATTGACATCACATTCAGTGTAAAACACCTTAAAATCTGGTACCGATGCAAACATGACACAGACACAGTCATAAGATTGATGGTACCAGTCCTACAGGAAAACAATATATTCACACATTGTCAGCAGTCACCTTCCACCACAGGTATTCAAAACCATGATTATTGTTTGTAACCAGTAATCAAATTACAGTTTTCCTATGAAGTCAACCACAGTACTTTACAATGGGCATCTCTTATTTTATCAGAAACATTAACAAAGTTCATTTGCCTAAGGAAAAGCTGAGATATCTATGTATTCTCATCTATTCTGGACAGTGCCAGTCTTATGACACTTACCATGGCTGTGAAATCAGCAATATTTATTCTGATGACATGCTGGCAGAATAGGATGGACATCTTAAAAAAAAATCAATCATTATTGATGAACTTCTCACTGGGGTTGTTATCAAGGAGATACTATCTGTTCCCCAACTAACTTCTTTAAAACAAAGGCCTATCTTCTCTGGTAAAATATGGTCTTTGGAAAGCAGTAAATACTTTTTAAACATTTGTCAAACTCAGCCTGTGCCCTGAAGCCAAACTACCAATTCTGAAAACAGATTTCAGAGACTGACACTAGAAGATGGCATTTTTTTTGAGACCATCTGGGTAGCAGATTCTTGGGTTAACGAAGGTCTTGGCATACAAACAAGAGGCAAAGAGTGCAGAACCTTATAGTCTGCTGTGTGCTTGTTAGCATGACATTCTCTGTCACAGAAGTCCAATTTACTGTCCTTCACCTAGTAGAGATTAAACACACCTCATTTCGTTTTTCACCAATGAAATAGGCAGCAACGTGTGCTGGAAGTACATTTTCCAGCAAAAGCCTGTTAACATTCTCCATCGTTTCAAACTGTTCATGTTCTTTTTTAAACTTATTCTTCCACAGACAATCCAGTCGACAGTAATAGTCAATCTGCAAAGGGACCAAATATGACAAATTAAATCCACATAATATCTCGCTGAAAAATATTAGTCATTTTATTCAAAAAGCCTACTAGCAATAAAGTTTCTTCAAGGCCTTTTGAGCCTATATAGTTATGAGAAATGTGCTTTGAGAATGAAGGTCAGAAAAAAACAAAGCAGTCAGTATGAATGAATGTCATTTGGGTACCATCAGGTGTATTTACCAACATGACATTTTAATAATATGGTGATTATTTTTATCTTGAATTACTACCTTGATTTAGGATGAATATTGACATATAAATACAGATAGATCCAAATTGGAAGAATTTGAAAGTTCTGACTTCTGTAATGCAAACACTATTGAAAAATATAAAAATGTTCCCACCCTTTCACAGTAAAAATTTTTACGCTATCTATAACTAAGTACAAGTAAGTACGTTATCTACAAGTACAAGAATATAAAAAAAGATTAAAATATATACTAATTTAGTGCAAAATTTCAATGAACAGTACTTTTGCATTTTATTTAAATCAACTTGCTGCAAGTCAAAGAACTAACCTATTGCTTTTTAAATACATACCTGTTTTGCAAGTAAAATTAGGGTTATGTAAAACAGAACCAGATATAAATTAGTCATTATCCTTGGCTCTTTGATGAAAAGCCTGAAAACAAGAAAGCAATACAAAGTCACCTGTATCCTTCAAGAAAATCCCTATGACTAAGGGTTGGGGGGGGAAGGGGAGGGGAAGAACAGCATAGCAGAAGAGGGTGTCTTTGTTCAGACATACACCACCAATGCCATCGTTCATTTGTGCCAGTGGCTGCCTGCTTATAGGTCCTATCCTAATGACGAGAAAGGATTATCATTTAGTTCAGTACATGAACCGTGTTTCATGTAATGACAAAACAGTGCTAAAAGCTTGTTAAGTAGCTATTGTAGTGAGATGTTCAAGTAAACTTGGCTTTATCTTTATGAAGCCATCTTAATTTCCACTGCACTGAGTTGCAGCTTTCCTCCCCACACTGCCCCACAAAACCACAGCCAACAAAACCTTGAAGTAGGAAAAGAAACTTTCTTATCTGTGGAAGGAAAGATGATGACAAATAAAAACCTGAATTGCTGAAACAAAGGCAGCCATTAAATCACACCTGTATATAGTTCCATACAAATCTGAGATGCCACTCATACTTCATAGTAAGATCTGTCTTACCACATCTATTAATTTTCACAAATGCATCAAACTAAATTCTCATTATATGAATAGCCTGGGATTAAGAGGCTAAATTAAGAGCTCATTTAGGCTTTTTTAAGCTGTGCTGACAGCTCACAGTTATAGCCTCTGCAAAATAAATTTATCCTAATCTTCAGCTATGACACTATGCTGAGAATCTGAGAAACAGACTTACAAATGAACAATAAAACCCTTCCACATGATTTCTCTTAAGTATTTTTATAGTTTCTTCAATTAGATCAGGTAAATTGCTGTTACTTTTCAAAACATGTGCAGTTAGCGAGGTAAGTAAATGAAGAGTTCACTATCCTATTGACTAGCAAGGTCTCACAAGCACAGCTTGAGCATCGGACTTTTAGCAAGGCTTTTCTTCATAGTTTAACGGAAGATCAACGGTATTATGACATTAATATTCTACCCCCTAGTCTTTAATGTAAGCTAAACTTCCAGAGATCGCAGAAGCCATAACACAGAATTTTTCAGAAAACACACACCTTCTTAAAAAAAAAAAAAGTTATATGGTCTAATACGATTTCCATGTCATTAACTTTACAGAAAAGTTTGTAATGTCTGACTTACATGATTTTGATATTTCAATATTCCAGTAAGTGTACAAAAACCTAACACCCCCTTTAATGAGACATTATTGTCAATTGTAAGAAACTTCACACTGCACCTGGTACTGTTGCCATAGAAGCTCAAGTTTCTATGCTGAAGAGTATTAAAAATGATGAGGTATACAGTCACAGCAATGGACAGGAGGAGAACTTTGAGTTCGAAGCTCATTTGAAGAAATACTGAGCAAGCAATGAACCCCAATATGCAGCAGTAAGCATAATACTGTAAAAGAAGAATTTAAAGAGCAGTTGTATTATTCAGGCTTTATGCGTAAGAGACTTAAACCATAGTAAATGCTCTAAGTTCATGATCATTGGAATTTAAATAGAAGAAATTACAATCACTTACTACATACACTTAAAGCTTTATTTTTAATTGCACTAAAAGGCTGAACTTAATACTTTTTTTAGTTTACTTTTTTGTTAAAGACAAACAAAAAGATTTAAACAAAAAGCATCACACCAACATAAGCAGTGTCAGATAAAAACTGAAGTGTATTGAGAATTTATCTTCTGAAGTCTATTAATTTACACAATCATTTATTTAAAGTTCAAGACTAACCTAAAGCAGGCTCATAGTCCAGTGAACAGGCTCTGAACCAGGAACTCCAGCATTCTGGTCCTATTTTTGACAGTGCTCCTTTGTAACCTTAAGCAGATACCACATTCCCATCTCCCCCACCTGTAACATGTGAAGACCTTGACCTGTTCTCCAACCTTAGACACAGCTCCTTCATAAGAGCTTTGATGCTAATAAGCATCCAAGCATCAAGCTAGGGCCATTATCCAATGGAATTACTGAAAAATCTCGCAGAGGAATCACAGTTCAGGTGTGGTGTCCAAGGTCAGCATTCAGCTGGGAGCATTAAAACTGTCAGGTGGTACAAAGTGCATTGCGCAGACAGGACTGCTCCCTGCAGCCACAGGCACAGGTATAAGATGCTGACGTAGCATACTTTAGCCTACAAACAACTCCAAAATTACCTCTGCTTCTGCTCCTCAAGAGTTTATTTCTCTTTATGTACAAAGCACAGTTTTTCACCCATAATAGCACAGACCTACCACAGATCTGGGACATTCTTAGCTAAACAGTTAACATTTCTGCTGAAGTGAATGAAACCAGAACAATTTATGGGGCAACTCAGGATCAGAGCCTGTATAGTAATGTATTAAACCAACTCTGTCATCCTAAAGGCATTGAGTCTAACCTCAACAAGGTAATGAACACTCACAGGTATAACCCTGAAGCCAAATCTCTGAAAAAGAAACCACTACATAGAGAACACTGACGCAGGTCTGTTGGCCATTTAAGCCCTTTCACTCTATCAAGATACTTCACTGGGACACTTGCAAGCACAGCTCTCATCTCTCAGACTCAAACATAATCATCATCCTGTTCTACTGCTTTTTCCTCAAAGCTTTAGAGTCTGAACTTTCAAAAAATTGCAAAGCCATACTTTACTCAGCACAGCAACAGCAGCTGAAACATCTTGATTTCATGAAGAATTTTTCTGCTGTCAGATACTTTAAAAAGCTGCGTTTCACACAGCAACAGAACCCGCCCATTGTCAGTAATATATACAATATTCAAAGATCTGGGTTTTAAAGTAACATGTATTCACTACTTACAGTTTCCTCAATGCAGGATTGAGTTGTGTTTCCAAAAGGCTGATTTACAGACATGCAAAAACAGAAAATTACCAGATGAGTACAATGTGTACAATGTGTAACCTATCATTTGCCATAAGGACTTGAATGAAAGGGTCCTCACACAACCTGCTGCATGTCCATCATCTAAAGGGGCGGCCAGGTGACAAAGGAGCATCCCAAACATTTGGATGATCTCAAAATAGAATGCTACTTTGGAATTAAAAAGAAAAAATGAAACACTCAGAAATAATCCTTTTGTGTCATTAGTAAGTGCTGAATCTATCCTTATAGAAATGCTAGAGAACACCTTTCAAAGGTGCTGAGTAACCAAAATAAGCCAAAACTTCAGCTTTATCCATAGGTACTCCAGACTTTCAAAAATCCCTAAAAGATGCATGGTAAAGCCATAGCTAATAATAGAAAATATCCCTAGAACTGCCTTATGGCATGAGTAAGTCTTTGTGTTCAGTGATTTAAAAATTCTATCTTTATAAAAAGTTATCAAAATGCCGCCATCCAGCTATATCACACACACCATCCAAGACTCATTTCATTTTAATCTTACAAATGAAGACGGTATTCTACTCACATAGGTGGTAGCACACAGGTCATTTGATCCAGTAAAGTTTGCAGGTTTGTTCTTTTCAGTTGTCTTGATTTATTGGGAAAAAAACCAACAACAAAACCAGCATACAAACTTGTTAGCAGGCAGTCACTAAATATAAGTTCTTTCTACATGTATTATATAATGTTACAATGATATCCCCTCTAGTTGTATTAAACATATATGCACACACAAGGTGCAAGAAGGTTAAAATTGCCAAGCATTTACTTCCTTATTTTTTAATTCGGGATAAAGTTTCACATTATGCCTATGCTAATCTAACAGTGGACTGGCACAAACATGTGGTTCTGTCTCACCCCCCAGTTTCACAGCTGCTGTTCCTGTTTTCTTCTAGGCTGTCTCTGGTGGTGTTCACATGACACCACTCTGAGTCAATTCAAGGACCTAAGCCAGCAGAAAAACAACCCTAACAAAAGAAAATCAAGCGTTTTCTGCAGTATAGCTTTCAGAATAAACTCCCCATGGAATCAGAAGAATGGCAGACCAAGCACGTGGGATCAGAAGGACATAACTTTTAGTAGCTAGCTATCAGATAGGTTTAACTGTTAACATGATGTGTCACATAAAGCTTGTTTAAAAAAAAAAACACAGCAGAGCGATCTTGAGCATGACGTTACTCTAAAGGGTAGTTTTTCAGATATATGTACCCCACGTGCAATACAATACTCAAAAGACAGACACCATTTGCATCTTGGTCTAGCAGTAACTACCCACAGTCTTTGGTTTTAAAAGAGAGCCAAGCTATATTCTTCCCTCCCCCATCTGCGTTATTACTAGCTAGTGCAAGTAGCACAGTAAACTGCTTAAAACTTCTACCTGCTACAGCCAAACATTTAAACCCCTATTAAAAAAAAATGGAAGACCATCTTAGTGATGAGAGTTACATCAACAGTAATTATAAATGCCATCTTGAAAGCAAGAAAAGGTGGTGTAGACTAGAACTCAAGTCTATCACATGTACTTTTAGTTCTACAAACTGGGAGTTTTTACTTTTAATGCTTTTACATGACATCGTGCATTATCCTTGTGTAAATCAACTCATTGAAAATCAGACATTAGAAAAAGCAGCAAAAAGCACGGTACTTGATGAAAAGAATACAGGAAGTGACTTAAACTGTGGATGTTACACACAATGTGCGTGTGGATGTTCACACAATAAAGATAATGCGATTACTTACCAAGTTAAAAATGGCTATAATCAGCAAGGCACCTATAGTGATGACTGCTAAAGGAAGCCTAAGTAAAGGCATTGTTTCCACCTTTTCCGAGATAGCACAAAGGTGGCGCAGGAAAGGCCACTGTTCTGAGCAGCACTTCTGCAAACAAAATTAGTTTGTTTCAGTAGCATGGATAATGCTTTGATACATGGGAAGAAATATTTCTAAATATAAAATACATTTTCTCTGCAGGACAGTGTCAGGAGCCTTCACTGGAATCCTAATTTAGAACTCTGAATCTAGTCATTCAGATTAAATGCCTAATGCCTTTCCACAACTGAAAATAGAGATAATGCTTCCTTATTTCAGAGATACTGGCTGCTAAAATTTTCTGAATTTCTGCTTTAAAAATACAAAATTATGATCCGATTAAAAGTTCTAGAGAAATGTTGCTAAAATATAGTGACAACCTATGTTGCATTTTTTAGTTATAGAGCTATAATGTTATATTTGGAACTACATTTTCAGATGACTAAATTGAAACCAATATAGATAGTCCCCTTTCTTGCCATCCTTATATCCTCCATTTGTTGCTATAGAGAAAAACATCTAGTAAAGCGTATACTTTTAATGATTGCAAGCATTATTCAAGGATGCTATACCAAAACACTCCCAGCGTAAAACTCAAGTCTGGTGCAATTGCAGTCTTGGAGTTTTCTTTTTCTTTTCTCCATGTGTTTTTACATATGTAGAAACCATACATGCATACATACACACACCCCTCTTTCTCTCTCTCTCCATAGACATATATACACACACACACATATAAAAATCCATCCGCTCATACATATATAAAAACACCATACATACATAAAATCCATACATACTATCTAACTGTCCTTTTAAATTAATCATAAAACTTTATCCCATGTACAGAGTGCAATTTTTTTTTCTTTCTTTCCCTTTTACACGACTTGAACCTGGCTCTGTAAGAGACCATTTCTTTCTGTGGCAGTTTTCCTGGGAGATCACCATCACCGCTCTGCAATAGGATGATGGTGGCATGTTCTCAACGGAACTTCAGAATTCCCTCTCACCCTTGGTCTAGCACAACATGATTCTAAGGAACTCTCTAAAATCCCTTCCCTCTCCCACCCCTGCCTCCAGATAGTTCTTGGACTGGAGAAGGATCTTTTTTATTTTGTATCATTGAACTCTGTGTCACTATGGGCTGTCTCTATGTCACTATATATTTTTAAACAGTAATTGCACACATTTAATAATGCAGAGAAAAAGGAATGACAAATGCAAGTGTCCTAATTGATGTAACGGTGAATTTGGAATTCTAACAGCTACGAAATTGTTGCCAATAAATTATTCATATATTTGTAATTTTCACGGGGCTTTATAAATTATTATGAAAACTAATCTTGCATTCAAACTTATTTTGATTTTAATATTGTTTCCAGTATAGAAAATACCAGGATTTACAACCAAAATTACTATTAAGGACAAACATAAAAATAAATTTTAAAAACCCAATCCCACTCAGCAAGTGTTAATATCTTCCTCCTCCCTCCTACCGATCTAATTCTACCCAAATAAATGTGAATTACAGTGAGAATTTTCAGACATGAAAATCTGTTTCCGGCAACGAAATCTTCTGATAACCTAGGGTTCAAAGCTCCTGTAACTCCTATAGGAATAAACAGCTTAATTCATCATCCTAAAAGATAGACCAAGCTGCTGAATTCCATCCATCCATCCACTTTTGAAAGCAGGAAGCTTTTTTTTTTTTAAACAAACTTACCATACATTTCTCAGCAAAGCACACAAACAAAATAAGTACAATGATGACTGCCACAATGCCAAAGGAAATTCCTAGTTTTGCAGTTCTAAACAGAAGAGAAAGCATTAAACAAACTAGTGTTAAATGAAAAAAATTTTCAAACTGCAATTCAGACTAATGTTTGCTAACAGTGTGTCTCTAAATTTAAATAGAATTTTTCTTCTAATAGCACTGGATGACCATAACATTGCACAGGTTATTGTTGCTCTGTTGCACAAATACTACTTTAAGATATTCTACTCTTCACTGACAGCCTGAACCACTACCCCATACATAAACCACATGGAAATTGCACTGAACAGCCTTGAAAAACAAATACGCCATAAACTTCAGAATTATCAAACATCTGCTTTCTCGGAAGTATGAGAAGAAGCTCAAAGTTCCCTCCTTGTATCTCTACAGACAAAAGGATCACTGAGCATGTTTTAACGAGCTAATCCTGTTTTTCTATTGCTCACTCAATGTGCTTACAGCCAACTATTCTTATAAAATAGTATTTCTCACTTAACTGATCATCTCTCTGTGTGTACTAAGCAAACATAACATTAAAGAAATATTTTTATTTTATTTTCATACTGATATGTATGCTCTTATGCAACAACACGAATGCACTCCTTTATTAAGGGGTAAATTAGCCCTAAGAGGTGTATGTTTCTTAAATGTAAACCCTCAGGAACTCCAAAAGACTTTAAAAAGTTTCATGCACATTAGTTTCACTTTAGCTGTTGGTTAATTTGAATTATAAATTATTAAAATACTGACACTTACTTTGGCATTATAAACATCTGTATGAGAAATATACAGAGGAACACAAAACTGGCACATGCGAAGTAACTCTTCAGTTTTAGAATAGGAATGGTGCGATACTGAAACACAGATTATAATAAATCTTAAGGATAATTCCAGGGTTTTTTTAAAATTCTATTACATTTTTGTGATGACACATACATGTAAATTTATACTCTATTAAAAATACACACAGAACTAAAAGAGAACAAAAGAAAACCACCAAATAAAATTCACTTGAACATCTGTCAAGAAAAGCAGCACAGTCCAAAGGATGATTTCAAACCTAGAGGGAAATCCACTGAGTATATAAATCAGCACTTCACAGATGCATGTAGTCATAATCCTTACAAAAAAGGATATACACAAAAGTAAACCTAAAGTGTATATCTATACACACACACCAGTAACTACATACAGTACACCAGAGCACAGTAAATTGAAGAACAGTTATTCAAACAGAAAAAGTACACTGCACCTAACAAATAACAGTATTATACTTGCAATGAAACAACCACAGAAAGCAAAGTATTTTCATTATGGATGCAGAAAAACGTCTTTTTTTAAAAAAAAAATCTCATTACTTTTGAGAGAAGTTCTTCATATAATAAAGTTGCCAAACTCCTATTAACTCCCTTATGGCAAGAATTTAACCACAGATTAGAGAGAATCTCCTTTAATCTGCAGAATTACATTCTCAAGGAAGAATGACCAGCTCAAACAAATCATAAGATCTGCTTTCCATTAGTTACCAAAAACCTTTTTGGACGTGCAGTCACCTCCAGAATCCAGTTTCAGAATGAAAACAGACAGTTTCAAATATATTCTTATGCTGCTCTGAAGTGCAAATCAAAGACCAAAAAGGATTATTTTGCTCTTACCAACCTCTTTTTCAAGACCGGGTTCTGCAAAAATCAGTGAAAATCCACAGAAGTCATCGGATTTGCCACACCACGGACTGCATTCAGAGAGACACACGTTACAAAATGTACACAACAGTCCAAGGAGACTATGCAAAAGCATCGTTGTAGTTATGGCTCCTCAGTATACAGGGCGAGAGTGCCACTGTTTTACACACATTTGACAGTTCTGCAAGGTCTTTACGTTTCATAGCATAACATGTGAGCGGTTACGTTTTTATGTAGCTGACAGGCAGTCGAGAACACTCTCACAGACAGCAGCGTCTGCCAGTTACATGCAAAATGTAACCCCAGACTTTCCCTAAGGTTTACAAGTAGGAAAGTATAATAGCGGATGTTAGAGATGGCTCACAGCCTCCAAAAACTTCCCCTAAATAATATCAGGCCCCTATTAGGAGCAGCTGAGGTACAGTGATAACAGCCTTGCTATAATTTAAATGAAAGAAAGAGTTTTTCTTCTTGAATTCACTGTTTTACATTTGATAGGAATTTAAATACTGTATTTTAAATTAAAAAAAAACAACTAACAACATTGCCTGTGTTTGTCTGCTTTTAAATGCAAATATAGTGCCAAATGCACCACCTGCTACTGAAAGACCATTTATCTTCAGTGAACCAGACACTACAGCAATTTTATTATTAAAGTCAAAACACAGTTTTGGGGGTATACATAGGTTTTGTTCAGAACTGCACCCCATTTCCTGACACTTCTTATTTTAATAAACAGAACACAAACTTTAACTTCGCTTCCCATCCTACTCTGCAGTTTGGCTCATTACTTCAGACAGTCATAGGAAACAAAGCAGTAATTTTGCTATTTCAATAGTACTACATACCGCATTGAACAGCTAGACTAACCATTGGCTTCTTGCTATAATAATTTAGTAATAGTCTCATTATATTCAAATCAAAAAGAAACTAAAATAAGTAAAAACCAAACAAAGACCAAAAAAAGGCAAGACAAAAATCCTGGTAACTTTTCATTCTTGAGAAGTAAATTTTGTATCTAGACTTAAAATTGAGAATGCAGATTATTCTCAAAGAAAAGATGAAGAAAAAAGTAAAATATTGCATACTTAGTTGAATTGAGGCCCTCAATGGTTGACATCATTTCATCATAAATATCTTCCTCTATCCTTCCCTTCTGAGATGAATTTCTGAGAACGAAATTAAGTCCATGTCACAAAGGCTATTCAGAAACAATTAATGGCTACGGAGGACCATACTTTCTCAGTACAGAAGTGGGTAAGCTACCAGGGAAAAGTTAAACAAGAATGCTACAAACTCATAAACATATACATCCATAAGCACTTTACTAAGCATTTCTCTAGTTACTCAAATCATGCATTTTTCAAGACAATATTTTGATAAACTAAGAGAATGTTTCACAAGTGAAAATCATCTACTTAGTTAACTCAGCAGTACAGGTACCATTGTAAGCATTGCTACATAGAATGCAATTTTTTATTACACTACAATGGCATATATTAATACTACTAACCAAAGCCATATCTTGTAAAATATAATATATATTTACTTATAATATTATGTTAAACTATATTTATTTTGTACTGTAATATTTATAAACAAATCTAGCATCTATGAATAAGAAAACTAAAAGCTGAGGTAGCACAAGCAGTTACAATATATACATGTATACAATATATGAAGTGTTCTGATTTGTTTTCCACTGCTCTTTAGGTCTCTTACTTCGCTACTCCCTTTCATCCTGCTACAGCCTGTAAAGCAAAATGCAACTGAATGACTGAGGGGCCAGTAAGATGAAGCAGGGGGAAGCTCCTTTTAGAGTCTGCTAACAATAACAAATGTGAATTGAGAAGTTTCTTAAAGGCCAAAGATTCAGCTTAACCTTTCTAATGCAGGAATACCATACACATAGTGATTAATCAACCAAAAGATCACATGCTTACAGTACACTGAACTGCAAGAGGAGCACAGGATCACATAACTTAAAAAAAGAAAGTATTTGACAAACCTATCGGAAGTTCTCTGGCGCCCAGTGGAACACAAAGGTATTTCCTAAATCAAATAACGAATTAAGAATAAGTTACACACTCAGTAAATGGCAAACAACTATTGAAAATAAACTTCAGGAAGCTGCCAAAAACATTTTTATTCACAAAAATTTATTCACAAAAAATCAAGAACCATTCTCAAATAGCAATGTTTTCTGCTTTAACAAATAAGCATTTTCTGACCAAAAAAATTGTTAGAAAATAATTGAACAGATCTTCCCTCTTATTTTTCTCTACACACTGAAATAACAAACATCAGCAGAGGCAAGAAGACTGAAAACCACTTTCACAAATCTGAATGGACGGATACTTAATTTAAAATTTACTACAGCTATCTCTGTCCACAGAGAGTAGTACCGCCTTGTTGCGCCTCCAGGAGCACACCTGAAAGCACACCTCCTTTCAGCTTTCAGGAAGAGCATATGGAAGGAAAAATTATTTTTCTTAAATTTTAAAATCTTAAAAATTCTTTACTGATAAAATCCTGTTTCAGGCAGAGCATGTGGAGGGACTGTTTATTTTCTATACATTTTAAGTAGATGTTGAGCGCATCTGGAGTCTGGGATAAATTATCTTTTTTCCAAAACCACATGTAGCGAGCAGGACCCCAAGATGCAAAAGTGTCAGGGAAAAAAAAGATAGTTTCGAAGTTTTACTTTGAAGGTTTACTGTGAGTATAGCATGCTAGAGATTGGCAGAGTTTGAATACTGTTAAGTTCTGACAGAAATACTTGTTGCACTGATACCTTCTTAGTTCTGTGTACACATTTAACACCGAGAGTAATAGCAGAAATTCAGCCACCAAAACCATGTCAGATTTCAAGTTTCACACTATAGACACGAGGAGCAGTTTGCAGTCACTACTTCAAACCTCACCTTTCTTCGCCTTCCTTGTGAACTTGAAGAGTCACTGCTCACACTTTCTCTGTGGTTCAGGTGGGCAAAGGGCCTGGCTGCTCCCCAGGACTCTAAATAACGTGTCATCCGAACAGATGCTCGCATCTTCAGCCCATCATTAACTCTTGTTTTAGGGAGATGATTATTTGATCTGCATTGTTTGGACTAACAGAAAAAATGCACTCATTTAGAAAACAGAAAGTGATACAAATTACAAAGAAATGAAGCTCTGTGTACTTGAGTAGTTTACTATACAATCTAGCTATTTAGTAGGACTCTAAACACGTATCAGCAATGTGTCAGCCAATCTCAATTCCTTTATCTCATTTAATGAATGTGAGCTAAAGCAAATCATGACATAATGAATTTGCTTCAGCTGCCTTTACAAGCCTTTGCTTGTAACACTGCAACATTCAAACTTCCTGGTTTATTTACGATGATGCGAGAGAGCGGAGGATCTTACGAATAGATACAATTTCCTTGCAGTCAGCGCAACAGCAGGGGAAAAAGAGTCCCAATTCCTGAGCTAGGGCGTATCAAAACAGCGGTTAGGAGAAGATCCCACAAATTATAGACTCGACATTAGATTATATCCCTACGTCACAGGTGAAGAGTCAGGCAGTATATACAGGGTATACAGCAGTACCCTTGTGGGTTTACAAGGAAGCTAAAACTACAGAATAAACGGATACGTCAATGACTGGTTATTCTCTAACATTTCACAGGTATCTTCAAATGAGCAGGGACCATTTTAATAGACTTAGACCCTTATTCTGAGAATATCTGCTGTGTACACGTAAGGGGGGAGTTGCAGTGTTGAGTACATAAAACATGCAACAAAGATAAGATCGAGTTCTTGCTTATTAGAAGTGGCTCTATACTGTTCCTTCCTGTAAAGATACTGAAGGAAAGAAGTTTGTAATTTTCATTCTTTTTTCTTTTGAAATATTTTACTCATCAAACACAAGCGGATTCAAAATAGCAATACTCCAGGTGTTTGCAGTTACCAGGCTCTAAAGGGGCGACCAACAGTTGCTAACTTTACACCTTGAAAAGGTGAATATCACATCTAAGACAGTGAGGAAGATGTCAGAATTTTACAGGAAATACTATATCTGAAAGTGGCCACACAGTACAGGTATTCTTTCATTACTTCATCCCACTTTTTGACCTGGATTTGTGAGAGACACACTTCATGCAAACAAATATGTATTTTTACTCTAAGTGGACCACATAAGAGGTTTCAGCATAACACTTACTACCTTCAAGCTAATAGGCATATCATAAAACAGCAGATCTGAAGTCCCAAATCCAAGCTACTCAGATGACTCATACCATTCTTTCTGTTCCTGAATTACCTATGTACTTAAAATGTATGTATATATTTGAATAAATATACATGTTTAAAAGCATACACATACCCTTGGATCAACCACTAAGTAGGTTTTGATATTCATGGATTCAAGGTAAGGATCCCTCAGGTGTCCATTCCCTTCTTCTACTTCATAAGCTTTCCCTAGGTGATTTAATGTTGCTTCAGTGATGTGTACACGGCTGAGAAGGGGAAAAAGAATAAGAGACCCAAACACTTAGAGAAAGGTCACATTAAACATTTCATTTGCATTTCAATGGCGACTGCTGACATTTCTGCTTTTCACCCATCTTGTGCTTTGGCAGCCAACTGCAAAATCCTGCCAGTACTTAAAACCATATTTGCAATTCTTTATTGCAGTTTTTCGTTGCACATCTTTCATAGCAAGTATGGTAAAAAACACTTCCCAGAATGAGATAGTATAAAACTAAGTTGAAATAAGCAAACACCTATAAGAAACAAGAAGAAAAGTGATCAAAGGAGATCTGATGACTGACAAGACAGACAGACTCACAGGCAGGTTGTTTCAGATGGCAAGAGCTGCAGGGAAAGCTCACAAACAAAACACAAGCGAGGACTGTCTCATGCTAGAAATGCATGAGGAGGAGAGGAGATGTTACAAAGTCTGGAAAAAAAAACTGAAAAGGTTTTTTGTCAACTAGGAGGATAATTCTGAAAGTCTGTCTTTTCTGACTGAAACAATCAGAGGAGAGCATAACACAGCAACGACAGCAGCACACTTCTAAGGAGAGCAGCTAGTATTCTTCTGTACCCATTCACACTTTGCCTTAAATGTTATTTAGTTCAGTATCCCAAATCACGTATTTCGATATAAATTACTAGTAATATCTTTCCATAGAATTTCTCTACAAGAGACTTGAGTGTGTTCATAAAATAGCGTTTCTTTTCTTATATTCTACTTTCTCATTGCTCATTTTCCCACAGCTTTTCTCGGTTTTCTTTGGCACGGATGGGTTAAACACTGTGCTGTCAGTCGTACAATCCGACAGCACAGAGCTGGGAGTAGAACATTTCCAGAATGGAAGCTGACAGCGTGCAGCACTCCTGCCTAACTACAGAGAGCAAGGGGATCACTGTCCCATCTGCCTCTACTTCCTTATGCTGCATGTAGGTTTGCCTGAAGATAATTTAGCCAAGACCTGGAGACCACTGGTTGTGGCTTCCCACAAGGAAGAACAAAAAATTCCTCAATACTTTTGGAGCCAAAAGGTAAGAGTTTTGGAACATAGAGGATGCATGTTTTTATTTGTTTACTGGTAATTGTCTCAAAAAACTGTTTTTTTAATTGTTACCTTGACTATGCAGTTTTGCAATCGAGGTGAACCTTCAAATCTTAAATCTTAAAGCTTGCTCTAAAGCATCATTTTCTCCATAGAGACTGAGGCATAGTGGGTAATGTCTGTATTAACTGAGCCTTAAAACACAGTCATGTACTGCAGCAAGTTTTCTGTGGTTTTCCACTTATCTCAAAAGGCAGTACATTTGTTCACTATCCACCATTTTCCATTTTACCGATCTTCATCTTCCCTCTTCCCAAATCACACGCTGCCACAGTACATTTCAGATCTTACTGCAAACTTCTTTCCATTTAAATTACTATGCCGATGACTTCTCAGCAGTTACTAATGCTTACTGGATTTCAGGATCAGCACATAACCAAAAGCTGCTACCGCTAAAGCTGCCTCTCAAAGGCAAGCTGTAACATGCACTATTGCACTTCCCGTGCTAGTACAGAATACCTAACATACTGCACTCAATTTTCTATGCTAACAGGCCTGAGAATAACATATTCTGATCTTTCAGGCATATACATATTAGAAAGAAATTGCATTTTTAATTTTGGTTTTATGCTAGTCCTTTCTGCTTTACTAGTATATTACATTGTTAGGAATGCAAATAATTTTTAAAATCAGAAACATGATGAACAAGGATACTCTGTCAATGGAAATAAAATATTTATAACGCTAGAAGTTTTCCTGCATCCTTTCAAAAGTCTTTAGAACTCCTTCATTTACAGAAACTCAAAATACATATACTTCTTATTTAAAATAAAAACCTCAATCTGCTCCTAATGACAAAACTTCTGCTTTCAAAGGAGCAGGACTAGCTAACATTGGAATGGGGAATTCCAGACACATCATTTTTCCGCAGAGCAGGAAACAAATATAACATAACATTTGCATAATGAATAGAAACCCTTCCTCCCCGTGAGGCTCCATCTTCCACAAGTGGAAGGTTTCTTCTGGCTAGTTTTGAAACACATGGTAAGCGAGTGCTAGACATGTATAGATACAGGAAGTATGAAGTGTAATGTTTCAGAATCAGCATGCCAACCTAAACCAGCTTTATTCTTTAACAAATTATCAAACTAAGCACAAAGAACGAAATGAAATAATCAAAGTTTTCAAGATTGGCAATGGTCCTAAACGTGACTAAGAAAAGTATGTTTTCATGCCATATTCAGAGTCATGTTGTTTGCTTTACCAACGAAAGAAACATTACAATTCTGTATTCTTGTTTAATCATGCTGAGTCATCACATTAAAACATTCAACCTGGATGGTACTGCAACCGTTCACCAAGCTCAAATTAGTTTTATTTTTGTTTCGGTCACCAATGCAAGAAAATAATTTCATATTCATATCCCCTCATCACTTTGCAGAAATTAATTTTTAAGTTACAAGCATATACCTAAAAGCTGTCTGAGGCATAGAAATAATAAGAACCCCTATAATGTCACCAGTTAGAATCACTTTCCAAGAGAAACCAATACTTTAATGCTTAAACATATACTCACAGGAATGCCAT
>NW_009215098.1:38806-77284 GCF_000690835.1 Fulmarus glacialis
CAATTAAGAAGTACTAATTTGCACAGACTACCAAGAACCTACAAAATCATGGTCTCATTTGAGAATGGAAAAAGAGAAACTCTTAATATGGTCTTTTTTGGTGCCGACTATCGGGGGGGGCGGGGGGGAAGAGTTTCTTGGCTGAATTCTAATCCCCAAGTTCAACTTAGAAAAAAAAAAAATACTGTCCTAAATGAGGAAATACAAAATGCTGGTGTTTTTAAAAAACATTTATATTTGTCCTTTTCAATAAGCATCTTAAAAAAGGCAGCATGAATATCAGCCTCAGACCCAATCCTCTGCATTGCTGAGCAGCACATGGCAAGTTACATTACTGCTTTGCCTCAGCTCTTCCACTCAGGACCACTCACTTTCCTTCCTGTTCCGCCATGACAAATGCTGCACAGAGAGAATACGCAATAACCAACAGCTCCAAACTCTCCTTGCTTGGATGCTCCTCATCAGGCTGCATTTTAATTTCTGACTTGTGTTTTTTGGGGGGGTGGTGGTGGTGAATATAGAACTAAGATAAATCAAGTGGGACTGATCAATATATTAACAGAAACATTAGGTAAATATGCAGCTTTGCCTTGTCGACATAAGTAGCATATCTATTCTTTAGCTGAACTTACAAATACAGCATTATCCCTGTGCACAACACGGATTAACTAAGTCAACATAATGCACTGCTGAAGACGGACAAGCTTCTTCAATGAAGGGAAAGTCAAGAAGCAGTCACTTGCCTAAGAATAGAATTTTATAGTTCATTGAAAACAGAATCAGAAAATAATAACATTTTACAGGTCTGGTAAGTACACATTTGTCCTATTTTCATCATCCCATTATGAGGATTTGTGTCACGGCACAGTTACAAATTCCAGACTCATAAACCAGGATTATGAAAGCCATGATGACGGAGTGAATCACCACTGACAGGGAAGATCCTCACCCAGGTACGCCCGCGGACTCCATGCGGTTCGCTAAGGACACGTCGTGCGACCAGACATCATACTGCCACTTCCGGAGGCCAATCACACCGCACAGCACGTTCCCAGAATGAATACCAACCCTCATGTTGATATCCACTCCTGTGGCTTCTCTCACCTGCCTATGGAGGGAGGAGGGTGTTAGAGCATAAGTTACACTTTTGATTTTCTCTTCTCCTCCTCCTGGAGATCTGTTAAGGTTTAGTCTCATTATACACTCAGTGCAAAGACAAGAGACAAACTTATGACCTAATGCGTAACTATCCAACTACAGGTAATAAATACACTTTGAATGTTGACAAGGAAAGTGAGAATGACTGTATTCAATATCTTCATAGCCTCGATACATTACAAAGTCTTCTGTGCTATACTTACTTTATTGCTTCACACATGTCGAGTCCCATTTTAACACAGTTCCTGGCATGAACCGGTAAGGACACAGGTAGGCCTGAGACACAGTAGTAACAGTCTCCCAAGATTTTTATTCTCATGCATTCATTCTCCTGTGAAATTACGGTAAACATATTTAACAGGAAAAAATGAACTGCAAATAGGCTAATGACACCAAAACTAGGACTTTTCTATGTCGTTCTAAGAAAGTCAGGCTTAATTCAATCCTTGTTGAAGCAAAGCTTATTTCTCTTTTCCCACATCCAAATGCCTGGACATTGCTCACTGGAGGGTAACAGAAATGACCACTTAAAGCATTTCTGAAATAAAATTGTCTTACTAGTTTCTGACTTTATTCTTGGAACTGTGTGCAATTGAGAAACTATAAATAAAAACAAACTGTCACAGAATTTACCATCTAAAGGATGAAATCTACTTATCTATCTTTTAATCTTTGTCTTTATTAACACCTGAATTATAGGCAGTTTGTTCACCTTTTCCTCAATTTTTGCACGGCAGCCTCATAAGTAACATTGTGCAGTGTCGTAAAACCTGCACAGAATTTAGGGAGACGTTAGAATTAAGATGCCCAGCCTGGTAGTTTTGCAGAAGCAAAATGGGTTTTTTTGTTTCAAATATGACTGAAAAGGAAGACGGTACACACTACAGTTTGCTGTTGCTAATAAAAAAAAAAAAGCAGTACTATCTGGCAGCAGAAAACTTTTTCCTAACTGTGCAACAGAGGATACTGCTGCCCATGACTGGCTGGAGAAAGGAAAGGGGAAGACCAAAGAGCTCCTCATACTGTCTTTTCTTAAAACATTACTGAAGAATTTTAACTACAAAGGTTGCAAGCAAGCCAGGGCTAATTCTGTGAGGCTGTATAGTGTTTGACTGATGAGTAGAGATGGCTTAATTTGGGCTAGCTGACACCTTCAGCTGCCCAACCCTCCCTGCTGTGGGAACAGCCCAGCAATTCTTCAGTCAACTCCAAAATCAGCCCAAATCAGTGGCAATTTACCAAACTAGGCTGTTCTCCCTCATCAGTCAAAGCCTTAAGAGAACATCCATCATTCTCCACCATCTTAAGCCATCCAGTAGGTTCTGAGCATTGCAGCAAGTGACAAGCTTAGATAGCCCTGTTCTTCAGTTTCAGAGATCAGCAGGGGAACCTAGCCCTAGGTTAGAGCTGTTAGACTTCAGTATCCAGCTCAGTGTCCAGGTTAGCCATTGACTTTTATTAGGTACATTGGAGCCTACAACATTTTTACATTATGGAAAAGATGACTGAGAATATTCCCCAGCAGAACAAAAATAGCACAAAAAGCACGAATCTCTTCTCACGGCTCAACCACAGAGTTGCAAAAGACCTTGACTCAGTAAATCCAGATATTTTTTAAACAGTGCAATTTGCAGACAGGATTGAGAAATTAAAACATATCACTCAAAATCTGGAATCTTTTCTGTTTTTGTTTGAGGAACAGTTGCAAAAAATGACCAAATGTCTTTAACTTCTGCTTCTACTTTGTCATAAAAAAGTCGTGGCAACTAAGATGACATGACTTACTTGCATGTTCTTAAAAGCTGCTTTGCAACAATACGGTTAGTACGACTCGCTTACTTGCCAGTACTTGAAGTTTTAACAGCAACTGAATTCATATAAATACAAAGATTAGCAATGTCATTTAGTCAAACAGGTTAACTAGGATTTTAGCCAGGTTTTAATCAGTGACATATTTAAGAATTTATTCAATGACATCCACAAAGTTTTAATTAAAGCAATTTCACTCCTCTGCTATATTAATAATTTTAGAGTTTTCCCACTTTTTCTGAAGAATTTTTAGAATTTCACAAAAGCAAGATTTTCCAAGTCCATTAATTTTCTAATTTGCATTCAGTATATCCAAATATAGTCAATTATGAAAGCAAACCAACATCTTTAAACCATGGGAAGTTTTGATAGGTAGTCACTAGTCTTGAGTTATGCTTTACCAGTGCTAAATTTCTAGAACCAGAATTTGGGTTGGTATTTGATTTTTTGACGTCACATAGGATGCAACAAAATGCAGTGTTTATTTTCCTAAAGCCATATTTGTCTCATAATACTAACAGAAAAATCAATGGTTATGACAGAACATATATACAAGATTAGGGTCAGTTTTAGAGGATAACAGAAATCATCACACAGAGTCAATCATGCAAACATGTGTATGATACAGTTGCTGTAATCCGAGAGAACTCAAAAACTGCGTTTGTAATTACAGTTGCAAAGAAATTAACCTCAAGCAGCACTTGGAAGTGGTAAGAACTACTGCGAGCCGGAAGGGTCAGTAGTGAGGGTATGTCTTAATAGGGACCATTTTAATCTACTTCCCATTCTTACACTTTTCTGTAAGTATCCATTACTAATTATTACTCCTGAGCTAAAGAACTCCTTAGTCTGATGCAATATGACTGAATTTATGAATTTAAATGTGTGCCTGAGAGTTCTCCATTTGTAGAGCCAACAAACAATCCTTCTAACTGAACACAGCAAAGCTCCTCAATAGAGCTTGTATACAGTACCTCTTACAGCCCTATTACGATCATTTATTGCCATCAGACATTTCCCTGAACAATACAGATAAACCTCCGGACTCAAGAATTGGAATTACAGTAACAACTTGCTAAATTTCCCATTTTTGTTTTAAGTTTTCTATGTGATTTTGCTAGTTAGCTTTAACGCCAAAGCAGTCTTCCCTTCCTGACTTCAGAAGCACTAACACCAACTGCCTTCTCTCTTGCGGAAAAAACTACTTCTTTTTCCGATGGTGGCCTTTATCCCTACTGCACAACAAACTGCAACACCTACCTTTGCAATCTGATCAAACTTTCCAAAAAGTTCGTTCAGCATCACCACTAGTTCCTTAGGAGAGCAGTCACTGGCAAGGCGAGTAAATCCTACAATGTCTGCATAAAGAATGCTAGACAAGAACAAAAGGAAAAAACAAAATAGTTGAAATTCCATGGTCAGCTTAAATATTAAAATGCATTTAATAGAAAGCATCTCTCTGTTTGGAAAACAACTCCAGAAAAAAAGAGTTCAAGTATCTCAACTGATTTAGAAGACAGCACGTCAGTTCAAGACACGTTATCCTCCCACAACAGAAAAGAAGCTCACTTCAGCCTGAAAGTCTACCTCCAAATTTTAATTTCACTGGACCATATACACTGCTGAGAATCAGCAGCTTATATTAATAAAATTACTTCTAGAGTTTCCACTTACCTAACATTTTGGTGCCTTTTTACATATAGACTATGGAAGTTGTTGTCATGCATTTGCCTATTATCATTAGTTTCCTTTAGTCGCTCTATGATTGCTAGCTTCATTTCCATAGAGATATGAGCTGGCAGTATGGATAAAAGCAAATTTTCCTAAAAGGAGAGGGAAGAAAATTAATGATGCAGAATTCTTAACACAGTAAATTTGAAACTGCAGGATTTTAGTGACTGCAAGAAGGAATTAAAAAAAAAAACAAACACCTTTATTCAAATAGCTTTTGAGTAATGCTTGTCAGGTTTTCCAGAAAAGACTTCTACATTTGTGTTCTCAAAATCACCTATTTTACAGTTAAGTAAGGGTGTTGCATATTTTTTTCTTTTGTTCCTTGTGACCTAGATGTGACATTTCTCTGTAACCATGAAACACACAAAAATTCAGTATTCAGTACTACAGTTTCTGGATAAATGAAAACTTATTTCGTCCACCAATCTCAGTGTTACGTTAGCATTGTCTGATAAAGCTTCTGGTAAAAGCTTATATTCTGTAACGAACAATCTATGCAGTATTAAAAACCCTTGTGAATTCTCAAATGCTGGAAAAGCAGCAAAAGTGTTGACAACATGCTGCTATAGTTTAAATGAACCAGGAACTGATGCCACTGAAATAAAGTCTTTTGAACTGAGTGAGAATACAGACTCTTCAAAAACCACTTACATTGTTTGATTATTCAGTGCACTGTTTTACACTGTCTTTGACTTAAAAGCCCAGTCTTCAAAGAAGACCCTAAGTTGCTAGGCAGAAGAGGAAGACAAAAAGAGAGTACTTTTAACCCAGGAAGGGCTCTACTGCCCCAGAGACAGTCACCACAGAAGAGGAAATGTTGCATGGAGCAGCTACAAGCAGGAACTTTTTCAGATGACATCGCCAGCAAGGTCAACACATTGTGTAACTGAGTAAAATGCTGTCCCTTTTGACCAAATCTTTGTCCCCTTTTCCTGAATACCCAATGCAGCAGTACACAGATGGCAGTAAGCCTGCCACCAAAAAGAAATGCCTCAGGATCAGAGTGGGAAGAGGTAGTCCTTGAGCATCGAGTACTAGAATACAGTAGGTATAGACAGCAGTTTAGTTTGAGAAACAGAAACACCTCCTTCCCCTCTTCTAGTATTTTAATACTAGGAGAGTCAACCTTGGGGAACAATTTAAACTGACAGTAGAGCCCCAGTGAATGTAATGGGGCCATTTGAGGCTGGCACATTACACAGTTTTCAAGGAAGTGATGATGAACCCTGAACAGCATTTCTCACATCATTTTCACAGAGAAAAAGTGGGTGGCAAAAAGGAGACTCAAAATTGTGAGACATATTACAACACAGATGAAAAGAAAGCAGTCCATAGACTTAAGCACATCTACACTTCAAACAAGCAGCCATTAAAAAAAAAAAACAAAACCCACACATGCAAGTTACCACATTGCCCAAAGAATGAGAGCACACTGCCTGTGTAAACTGATCAGATGCTTCCCTGGCTGCTGCGTGGGGAAATTCTGCCAGGACTTTCATGCAAATTTGTCATCTCATCTCACAAGATTAGCATCAGAGGACAGATCACACTAGCAGTGTGGCATTTTCTTCTTTTCAATTCGATCAACTCAGTCACTTTTCAGCCCCTTCCTTTTATGTAATAACTGGTGGGCAGAGAACTCGGCACGCATCAGCCTTCTAGAGCTGCTGTTCTTAACCCTACTTATACCAGGATAAAAGAGGAAAGCTGCCCTAGTTTCAGCTTTGATACTTCGTTACAATCCTTCCTCAGTAAGAAATTCACGTTCCTTGCTTATTCTTTAAATACCACTGGAGTTAATGGAAAAAAACGATGTCATACTCGAATACTGTAATCTATTATGCGATTTTTTTTCTCCCTTAGGCTCCAATTTTCTCTTTCTAGCAAAAGAAAATAGTTTGTGAGACAAGAAAATACAAGAATAAATAATACTTTGGAATTCAAAAGAAAAAAAATGCGACCAATGGAAGTATGAAACTAACTGTTGAAATTACCTTACAAGTATTTTTCAGGGCATTAAGGGCATGCTCTTTTAAGTTACCTTGGGCCAGTCCCAGTAACATTTTATACTAGGAAAAAAGTAACTAAAATAACTGGCAATTACATTCCTGTTACAAATACTGTGGTTCTCATATAGACAAGCCACAGAACAGCTTCCTCCCTTTAACTTCCTTCTTTTGTTACAAATGGCACAGCTTTTATTTTTCACACTAGGTGGGTATCACAAAGATTGGACCAAGCCTTTCAACATGCATTAGTCACCAACCTTATAAAATTATACAGACTTTAGAAATGAAAACAAGCAATTTATAACATGAATTAGTTCACTCACTTGTTGCCTCTTTTCAATCTTCAGTTTCATTCGGACCTGAATGCACTTTAGTGTGTATCTATACAAATCCCACGAAGCAACCTGCATTTGGCGTTTGTGAAATGCACCCATCAAGTTACCACAAAGAAAAATGACAGCATTGGCAAGTAGCTGCACAAGAAGAAAAATATTTACCTACTGCAGAACAGTCATTGATACTTCACCAATACACATACTACTCCCTTAAAAACTATCAATCCCAGACCACATTCAATTTTTCTCTTACCCTGTGACACACCAAATCATAGTGTTTCAATTAGCCAGGATGTACTTGGGAAATATAAGCTAACTTTCAAAAAAAAATACAGTAGTACAACGAAACAGAAAATTCTGCTATATCATTTAACATTTATTTGCAGGCACCAGTGTTTGATTTAGGGAGAAACCAGTCTACAAACTCATGCATCAGCGTGTTGTGTGAAGTCTGACGCACACCTGCATCAAAAGAGCTGGGGTGCTCCTTTGAACACACCCTATTAATAAGTGTTGGGAACCCTGAAAGCACCCAGTAGCACTCCCAGGCCCTGCTGACTCCCCAGGGCAGCAAGGGCCCTTTTGATCCACCCTGTAGGCAGTGCCAGATGAAGTTAGATAGGACGCATCTGAAACAGCACAGATTGGGAAGAACAATTGTGACAAAGTTTGTCATATTTTGAGTAACTTAGTTAAAAAACTTAAAATAATAATTCTGCTTCTTCCTCTTAGGTCAGAAAACCAAAATGCATTATAGATGAAAAGAATTGTGGTTTTTATGAAAAGCATGCAAAACACATTGGGCCCAAACTCCAAATCCATGAATTTGGAACATCCATGTGGAAGTTTGGAACTTACCTAAACAGGATAGTTATGCCAATAGCAAATGGTAATATGACTAGGATATTTAATTGCTTAACAAAGTAGTATTTCCTTACCTGAAATAGAATGGATTCCTTATTTTCCTGAGAAGTCATGCTTACCACAATGCTTAGAACAATAATATGGGAGAGAGCAGAAAGAATGCTAATTATGACAGCACCTCTCATCCCAAAGGGTAGCATGGTATAAACTGTGAAGATTATGAATAGAAAGAATGGCACCTTTGGAAAGAAAGAGAGAAAGAAAGAAAAAAAAAAATACACATACATTATTAGGTGCCTGCCAAAAATCACTACAGAACAAAGAGGAAAGTAGCAGGATTCTCGCTCATTTTCAGGCTGAACAATTAAATATTGACATTTCAAAAGCACAATTTAAAACATAAGAACAATGGTAGTCCTAAAAGCTTTGAGGGAATTAGCAGCTATAGATTCATAGATAAGACAATTTAACATGACATATCACCTTTAAGTTTTTCAGTTGTCCTTGCCCTTCATCCTTAATTTATCCATTACAGCTGAAGATGAACTTCGTACATCATGTATCAGGAACAGTGTGTTGCAAGGATAGCAATATTGAATAGAACCAGATTTCTCACCTTCTCCAAGTTCTTATTCTAATTTTAACATCACCTGATCACATGCGTGTGTTTACTCCATATTTGATAAAACCCAAAAATCCGACCAATACTTCCTGGTGCTGACACAAGAGAATAATCATTATTGCCACTAACTACATATTTAGCTGCACAGATTTTACAAAATGCACAATGGTCCACTGAACTGCTAGGGATCAGAAGGAAGGTCTATAAAACTTAAATCCATATTTATAGATTTGTTATAGTGTTTAGCTCATATATATGGAAACTAACAACCCTGATCAGAGGAAAATACTGCAGCGTTCCTGGCTCAGCTCCATCTCATCATCGCAATGCAACTCGTGCCATTCCAGACACGAGCTTCCTTCAAGGAAGTCTCAAGGCCCAGACTGCACTTAAATGTTTTGCCAGAATAGATAGCTTGGTTGGGACAACAGTAAACAAACAAACAAGCAAATAAAAGTTTTCATTCAACAGAAGTAATCTTTTCATGTTCATCTTTACTATTATAGCTGGACTAAAAAAAAAAAAATAAGTCTTTTTCTGACATACATACAACCCCTATCACAATGTTCTGAATGCTGTGTAATAGTTTTATAAGCATGGACAAGCATGCTGCATTTAAATAATACCTACATTTAAATAATAGCTTTAATTAGTGATAAATTCATAGCTTCAGATAAAAGTCTGAAATGAACCTATTCACTTCTACTTTCTAATCTAGGGTCTCATATTTTAGGCCTTAAATCAACATTAATGAATTATTAGCACATGACAACAACACAAGACATTGGCTTGCAGCACTGAAAGCAGCAAAATCAAATCTTTGTTTCATTACATATTTGTACCTACAGCTAAGAACAGTAAATTTTGTTTTTTCCTAAGGTAATAGCTTCTTCCTTAAATTAAAAAACACTGAACAGCAAATGTAAATACACAGTGCTGGATCCAGGCCATAATACAAATCAGATTTTGGCTGTTTAACTGATAATTTATATCTTTCTTTATTTGAAATAAAGAGGGGAAGGGGAAGAGTCAGTAAAACAAGATTAAAAGTCATTTTTATTTCATTAAAAACTCTTCTGTTTACATTACGAGAGCTTAGGAGGAGTTTCCTACAGATTATGATATTTTTGGCATCATGAAATCGCCCGTCTTCTGATCAGAGATACTAAGCAATGAACTTTAGCCACACCCAGCTATGCCAGGATGTGTCATTAATTCTTATTGTTCACTTCACCTCTCCCATTGATTTGAAAACATGCTCCCTAGGGCACACCCAGCTCTAGAGTCCTTTATACATTTCTTGAACACCACTTTGACCCATATAAATTAACAAAGCAAGTAGTACTAATGAAAAATTCTCTCAAAGATGAATTCATAGTAATTAAGATTTAGTAAAAAATCTTAAATAAAAATACAATTCAATTACAACTTAAAGATGCAATCCCTGCATAGATTTATGCTATTATCCAGTTTTCTCAGATGAACTGTATTTTCACTATAATAAAGAACACAAACTAAAACTGACTATAATAAACCAATAAAACCAATTTAGGAAAGCGAACCTAAACCTCAAGAAAAATTTATTATGCAGTTATAACATTCAGAAAAAAATAAAGCACACACGTTCATATATACTGACTACCAGTTCTATGTAAGTACCTGAATGAACAAGATATACATACCTGTTCCCACAGTTGATAATCATTTTCTTTTTCAAAAAGAGATACATATCCTACGATTAAGAAGCAAATCCAAATCATAACTCCAAATAATGTTAGCCATCTCCGAAATAGGGATTCAATAGATAAAAGTAAGTACATGACTGCAAATATGACAAGAGCAGCACATACTGCAATAATGAAGGCAAGATGATAATGTGCTTCCTGCAAAAGCAAAACAAAGTGTTATACTTGGTCTAAATGTCCCGTTTAGAAAAAATGGAAAATGCATCTATACTGTCCTGGAAACAGCTTAGATCGCTTTAAAACATGCTAACCTGAGTTCCTAAGTAGTCTAACTGTAGCAGCATTAAACACTTTCTGATATTCACACATACAGAGATAATATAATATATACTACTATAGATACCCAGTCCACCCCAGTTCCACCACTATTATTTCCCAAACCAAATGTTTTTGGTTTTGTCTTTTAAGCTAAATTCTGACTATACTATATTGTACAATGCAGAGGCACCCAAAGAAATGCATCTAAGGAGTTCAAGCTTTGCTAAAAAGGAGTGTAACAGCTCTGTTCCTAAGTTCTACAGATGACTTGTAACATACAAATAGCAATGCTACTTCTTTCCTTTTTTAAGAAATAAAAGCTAAAAGGGATACAAGTGCAATTGGCAAGATTAGATTTGTTGCTAAAGAGAGACTTAGAAAGACACTTTATCATGAAGCACAGTATTTGGCAAGCAGTGTTAGAAGGCAATGAAGGATTGTAACAGCTTCCTTATTACCTTTTTACAACATTATCTTTAAATCAACTCCCCTTTTTACCAGCTATCAACTGGGCTGGCTTGAAGAACACCTAATTTCTTTACAGAAAATCGTATTACGCTACACAACAAAAAATTCTTTAAGCTGCATTTTTCCTATGCCTATAGGATCCCTGCTCTTTGCTAACTAACTATTGATTCAACAGATCACCCTTTGTACTGGGAGATTCCTGTTGTGGTTTTAATACCAAAAAAAAAAAAAAAAAAAAAATCTACAAATCCTTAAAAAAAAAAATCACCTCAGGAATTCATAACCAATGAATCACTATATTATTTTACATTTCTTAGATGGCTCTAAAAAGAAAATACGAGAAATGCATGACATTTTAACTTATGTTCTTGTTCCTTCCTTGGCCCCTTTATTACTTATTTACTACCGTAGCTACCATTTAGCATAGATTATGATTTGTTCATAACATATAGGAAGGAAAGAACAATCCTTGCAGTAACTGTGCATGTCCCTGACAACACCGTCTCCTCTCTTCCCTGTCCCTTCAAAAACATACGCAGCATTACATACACACTTACTTGATTTCTTTCAACACTGCAACTTTGATACCATGTGGCTCAAAAAATTATTTAGTCAGAAATGTTTTGTGTGCTGTTATAGCGATTCCTCATCATCTTTGAAAACATCGAACACAGAGAAAAAAGTATACTCACATCAGTGACAAAAAAGATTATAATTAGAGTAGTCCAGAAGATGATTGCGATGAAGAGCAGCAATAGCAGGAGTGGATGCTGCTGGCTTGTATAGCGGTACTTCTCATAGAGCGGGTCTGATATCCTGCAGTCATCGTTTTCGTTGAAGAAGTATTTACCTTTAGCTGGCATTTTCTCCCAGGTTGGCTGCTATTTCTCTCAGTTCCCAGTGCACACAGTAAGACACAGCTGAAGGTACTGCTTCAAAGAGAAGTTTTGTCTTTTCGCTGCTGCCTCTGCGATCTTTAGGCACGCCGAGTAACCCACGTTCTCTAATTTTACTTCTCATGAGCATTAACTTTAGATTTCCAATGCGATCAAAAGCAAAAGAATTAGCCTCCCCAAAACCATGGGCAATTCATCATCAGTTCTATACATGAATCTCTAAATCAACTTGTATTTGTGCAGATAGCAGTTTTTGGCATGGGGGTTTTTAACTTTTCGCAGGTCTCTAACTCCTTTCCATAAGCTTGAATCTCACTTGCTGGGATGAACTCTGCAGAGAGACAGTATTATTAATTTATTCAGTTAAGTGTACACAGTGTTCCCCAAGGGGGAGAAGAAAGAAGAAAAAAAAAAAAAAAAAAACAAAACATTCCTTAAACTTCCTATCCGCATGCTCTACCGAGCAAGCAAAAGCTGTTTCTTGCTGGCGGAGTGGAAGCCCAACAGCCCCGTGCGTGGGCAAAGCTGCCCAGCAGCACAGAGGCAGGGCTCGGGCAGCGCTCACCAATGGCTGCTCTGCGCACACCACTGCGCCTTTCTCTAGCAACTGAAACACTGTCATATGAAAAACGTACTAAATGTATTTTGTTTCCTTTTGAGTAAAGGAGCATGTTGTGTAACTGAATACTAACAACTCTTCTGAAGTAATATGTGTGCCTACGTGTATGTATATGTATAAAATCTTTAATCACAATACACATTGTTTGTATTCTTTTTCAAAACATGCATCTTAATTTTTAAGAATTTTTTTTATTCCTTTCACACTTTAATTAAAAGGCACAGAAAATGAGAAAAGAATACAGCTGTCCAAGCCAAAATTCATTAAACTTTAAAAAAAAAAACAAAAACAACATACTTAACATCTAGTTCTATATATTTCATTCAACTCCAATTAATAGTGTTTCCAAGGCAATACGTGTGTTCTGTTAACAATGAACAATAAGGAATAAACTGTATTGTTAATTACTAATGACCAATGTTTTTCAAATAGATTCATGAATATAGTTCACTCAATGCCAAGAGATGTAAAACAAAAAAAGCAGGGGGATGGGATGGAGGGAAGCATGAAAAACAGGATTTCAGAAGTCGTCTTATTAAAACTTGATAACAGGACAACAGCTTCTTTGCCACTTGACTGCCGTCACCATGGTGCCCAAGGCCACTGCTCCAGGGAGAAGGAACCCACTAAAAGACTTGTAGAAAAGCCAAATCCTAGCCAGTTACTCTCAGAGGCAAAATGCTTAACCACACACATGTGTTTAGGCTGCATTCACACTACAACCAGAAGTGGCGTTAAGGAAAAAGTTTCAGAAACCATACTGAGTGATTTAGCCTGTGTAAATAGAGCTAAACACGAGCATACTACCCAATTATTAATGACGAAGCAGGCAAAACCAGATACACCAATACTGAGATTGGACAAAAAAAGTAAACTTTTGCAGCAAAATGAGTAACTACAACTTCTTGCCCAGAGTACATCACAGACTTGGATTAATCACAAAAAGAGAAAAGACCCTATTGCATCACTTTTATTCAGTAACACCCAGAATAAACTCACATACTTATTAAAAATGGAAATAAAATTGAAGACACCTTTCAATACATCTTTCCCATGTATAGGTAATGGTACACCTAATATCTCACCTGTACTGGTTATTACCGAGCTTTTCTTCACAATAAAAGGCCTCCCATTTTTCACCTGAAAAAATTCTTCGGGTACTCATACCATCTGCATAATAATGCTCTTGCAAAAGTATGTGAATGCATCTTAGAAATCACTGACACTTAAAGTAAAGGAGATGCCAAGAAGAAATTGGAACATTCAAATCATTCCCTAATGCATTTTTCCAAGTCATACAGGTGAATGCAGAATTACTTCACTTGAGCATAGGCCAGTTTTTTCTGAAGAGAAAACTATTGGAAGGTGTGCACAGGGGCAAGTATTTTAATCCGAATTCGTCTTTCAGTAACAAAGACAACTCGCTATAGACAGTGGGAAGGTTACAACTGTGATGCACCAGAGAGGCAGACAACTCACTGAACAGCCTGAAGAATTCCTTTACCATGAGGGTAGGGGTGCAGGAACCCACTGCCTGATGTGATCCACTATACCTACGAGACAATAGGCTTGCTGTCCCAGTTCCCTCTAAAAGTGTATTTTCAGAATAAAAACAATGAAAAAGTTCTTTAATATACTTGCAGAAATAGGATTTTGAGGGTAATTTTTATGATAAGAGGTATTTTGAGAGGCAGCTTTATTTTTCCAGTTAGCAGAACCAAATTCATTTTCTAAAAATAACTATTAATTGCTAAGCAGTAATACATTCGCAATTATGAAAGACAAGTAATCCTGTCTTGGGCTACTTAATATTGAAATCCAGGAAAAATTACTTCACAGCTTGCTTTCCGTAATTTATTCTTCTGACTACGTCAATGAAAAAACAATACCAGGGACAATCTCGATTCTACAGAACTATACTGTGTGGCTGTGGTTCAGTTATCTAATGTTCAAAAGATGTCACATGTCAACTTGGAACTACCTCTGAATATTATTTAAGAGTTTTACAGGACATCAAGTTGAAGAGACATGTCTCTTGGCTTAATGGTTTAATCCATTTTAATAAAAAAGAGAGTGCTACCTTATCGATTTTTTTTATTCCTCTGCTATCTTCGTAGATATACGTTACAAGTAATTATGAATGACTCCTGGGTCATAGCTTTTTCTTCTCAAAACTCTATTAGGTAAAGAAACTCTCAAACAGTACTTTATTAGTTTACCAAGAATCTGTAATACACTGCCTAAATGCTACTTTGAGATGAGTAATTCAACTCTGAACTAGTTTCAATTTGCATCCCACACCCCACTGCCACTACCACCCCCCTTTTTAAAAAGTACCGCAGAGGAACTTGTGCTCCTTCAGTACAGGTTAAATATTTTTTTAAATTGCAAATTACTTGCAACATAAAAAATTAGCTATTTGAGAATCATGCAATTATGCATTCGTTGAATAAACACATTTTTACATGTGACAAACGTAATGACCTGCCAATCATCATCTCACATTTGAAAACAGAAATACACACACACATATATTAGTACAGGAATTGTATTTCAGCTCCAAACCCACTGCAAACAGTTAAACAGCTTTCTGCCTTTTTTTTTTTTTTTTTTTTAACATTACTGGCATTACCTCTTTCCATTAACATACAAGACAATCTTTTGTTTAAGAAACTTTCATAGACTTAGCTGAAAGTCACCACTTTTTGTCCCCTTTCGCCTTCTCTGAATTTTTTCCAGCAACCTTCTGAAAATGTAGAAGACAGGCTTGAGAGAAAGAAAAAGATTCTGTCTTACGGATGGCATCACACACTAGTAAAATAATCAATTTAACACACTCCTCTTTACATATTTAAGGATCATGTGAGCACTGTGCACCACAGCATCACTTTTGCTTTTTTTGGTCATTGTTTCTTGGAGATTTGCCACTCTGACACCACAAGAGAGGTGTAACCCTGAAACGGACACAGGCCACAAAAACCAAACAACACTCCCAGAAGCACCAGTGGCAAACACATCAAGCCAAATAGGGACTGGATCTGGGCTGCTGCCACAAAACCAGGGAGCTCTGATCATCAGTTTATCGAGAAAAAGCCTCATTTCTTCAGAAGCCTTCACTGTGTTCTGAAGAATTAGAAAGGAGAAGGAACAATTTGTCAACCAGATTAGTATATATAAGAAACAACCCCAGCAGTAAGGGTCAGAAACTGCACTGGGAACCTACAGGAGCGTCTACCAAACAAATACAATTTAGTCAGATCTGGGTGAGCTCCACAGCCGTCTGCATGCCAATTAACATGAAAAACATTTGGTCAGATAAAGAAATTTGCCCAATGAATATGTAAGAACAAACACTGGACATGGGATAGGCATAAAAAATAGGACAATAGGATTCCTTCCAGAACATGAATGAGAACAGCTACAGCCTTCCAAATCTACTCTGTTTGGACCCATTGGGAACGAGGTTGCATTCAGATTCAGCAATAGAAATTTATCTAAGTAAGTACTGGACAAGCACATGCACAACCACCTTTCACATGCAAGCAAAAAAGACAACATTTCTATCTTCCACAAATCTGGGTATTTCTGACTGCTCTGTGCTTTCCTTCCCATAGATAGGAATTTTCAAGCATTGCTAAACTCTCCAGTCTCCTGCTGACAAAGCCATAGGATTTTGTTACAAAAAAATACGAAAGCAAACATTTCATTAGGCTACTGGGCTTGTACTGAAGCTATTTTGTTCTCCCGGGCTAGTTAAAACTATCCACAGTGCTGTGTGTCAACACACAACATTTTCTTAAGAATTGCCCTGGACTCAACAGTTGTAGAATAGACATGACCATACTACAGAGCCTATGGAGACTAAGTGTTTTAAAGAAAACTAACTGAAACATGGTATCATGGGCCACACTAACAAATCATATTACAAAAGTCAGAGAAGCCTCTTTCTTTTGCAGTTTGCTCAAGATAAGTAGCTACAAAAACAAGTCTCTTCACAAGGAAAATTAATCTGGGAACAGGCATCACACAGACCAACCCTTTACTAAGGCAAAGCAGAAAGTTCAGGGCAGATGAGGCAAACCAGCTGATGCGTTAAGAACACAATTCCTTGTGCCTCCAAAGCAGCAAGGACTTCCCTCATTTCTCATCTCCAGCCTTGTCATAAACAATATGCAATCTATCACTAGGTAACAGCCTTCCCCCCACGCATTTGCATTGCAGGCATATTTTCATAATACATTTTCATAATATGGCTAGTTACTAAACAGAGCACTCTTCCTCCCATATTTTTTCTAAATAGGCTATTACTACTTTCCAAGGCGCATCAGCACTGTATTTTCCATTCTAATAGCCAACTGTCACCCAAATAATTTTGTTAGGACCTCAAATTTCATTCTCTGGTCAGATGACCATCTGTAAAATAATGTAAATGTTTGCAAGATGGAAGTGATTTTTGCCTCCCAGTGATTCATTCAGCCCTACCTGTAAACACTCCAACCAGCATAGATGAAGCAAGCACTGAACAGCCAGGAAAAATCAAGTCGATTTTTCTATCGACTTGAAATAGAATCACATCAAATTCTTGCATTTCGTAAGCCCCTTGAAGCTTCTGGCTGCAAAGGTTTTATTTCTCTGAAACAATACTGAACAGGCAGCAAATGCCATGAAGCTCCAGGCTTCTCAAGATGCCTCTCAAAATATATTGAGATTAAAAGTTGGGCTTGAGTCCTGGTAATAACTAAAGGGTCTTGCCCCTCTGCCCCAGCTCTTTCAACCAGCAGTAGTTAGTGATCACTATCCAGCAGCTCTGTTTCAGTTCCAGCAACCTTTCCTGTTGTCTGGACACAACCTTGCCTCCAGAAAGTCCCTAGTCCCCTGCCTGCTTGGAGCCAAAGGTAGGAGCTGCTTTTCTACACACATCCGTCCCAATTATCTCTTGGTCACCCACTTTCCATCTAGAGCTCAAGTAGCAGAGGCCCATCAGTTTTCCCCCACAACATGCAGGTGCGTTTGGTTCAGGCACACTGCATTGGGCCCTTTTTTTTTTCTTCTTTTTCTGTTTTTAAAGCACTGCAGGTGACACATCAGCCCAATTGTTGATGCATGGGGTAACTTCAGCACCTTCCTCCCCAGCAATTGTCTGTAAGGAGCAACGCGAGGGCAGACGGAGGAGGGAGAAACAGAACACTGAAGGCATCGAGAGAGCAGAGCACAAAGCCATTCATCACAGTGACTTCTCTCTTGAACTGTGGCGCAAAGAGCATTCTCCCCCCTGGCAATGCAAGGTGGAGCAACAGAAAGAATGATGTGCTACCTGATACAAAAATCAGACTGATAACAACATATGAGTTCTTAGGATGGCCCTCCTTTCTTCTCTGTATTTGCAGAGCATGAACAGTTTTCAGGTGCTAGCTGGGTCGCAGGCTGGGGAGTGGATCTGGTAAACCTGCACCCTCCTGCCTGCTCTCTCACTCACGCAACAGGATGTGCAGACCGACAGCGATCACGTCTTTTCTCCCCTCTCTTGGGAGAATTATTCACAGCAACTATTGACCAAGTTAATGCCTTTCCGAATGTGATCTGAGCATGTTGCAGTTCTGTTCTTCATTTCAAAACTACTGATGTATTCACAAATACATCCACAGTAACTGCCTGGACAATTTTTGAAGTATTTTTTCCTTAGCTGTTCATTTGCCAAGGACTTAAGTCTTGCTCACCTAAAGCTGTCTGTTTACTAAAAAGCAGTCTCACCCACGAAATATTAAAACAAACCCTAATAGCAAGAACCAAGTGAAGTGATACATATTGCCTTATTTCTCTCAGTAACTGCTGCACAAAAGCAAGCAGAACCAGTTTTTCCATGTTTAACTACTACAGCACCAGAGACAGAGGGTACAGCTTTGATTTCCATTCCATCTTTTGTTTCACACAAATGACAACAGTGTTTCTGAAATTACTTTAGTAATTTCCATGACAAGAATGATTGCTGACTGTAATTACCCATTAGCAGATATTAAAAGGGAATCAGGAATCTATAAGCATCCAATAGAATAATTGAAGGAGATTAGCAGATGAATTATGAATCTCAGGCAAAAATAATCTCCAGTCTAGTGGACTCCACAACTAATTCAGTCTAGGAAACGAACGTTAGCAATCCAAATGTACTTCACAGCAGTCACCACAGGAAATACCACTCACGTTAAAGACAACACTTCTTCCTTTTACAATTTGCTTTCAAATCATAGCCTGAAGTAACCTTAGCTTTTTCTACTCATACAAAAGTATTAAATGGAGAACAGATGCATTTTTAATGATCTATCTGCTAGCAGTCGTAAATATTACTTGTGCAGGTAAGTTTCTTTACAAAGGTAAACCTTTTATATATATATATTTTTTGAAGGTTTTCATATGAAATTTCACCTTCCTTAATTATGTTTAATTTCTGAAGAGCTCCTTCTGCAATACATAAAAACCTTACTTATGTTCACCTTCTATTTTCTTACAAAAAATTAGCATACCCACTTCAATGCATCATCACTCAAAACTGTATTTACATAAAAAAGCCGAATCAATACAAAAAAGTAGTCTGTCTTTTGGAAAAACTATCAGGAGGCGGAAGGAATCCCACCACACGTCAGAACAATCAGGGTAAAATGTGACACTACATCACCTAGTCTGTGCCCTTGAACATTGAGAGCCACAGCAATGATAGTGATAAATATACTGCAAAGAAAGCACTGAAACTGAACTTTTTAAATTCACATTCTTATTTCAGTAGATTGCTTCTTCTTGTGACATTTGTTCCACAATAGCCTTTAAAATAGGAATAACAAGTTGCGTAATTTGAAAACAGTTTTTCAGTCACTAGTAGAAATGGAAGATGTGAAATAACAGGCTGTGCTTTCACAAACACCTGAGCCCAACAGCTGGCTCAGACCCCCCAAAGGAGGAGGTCCCACCCACTCGGACCCCCAGTCCTGTGCCAGCTGCATGGCCTGCCTGCCTGGGCACCCAGCTCCTGTACCGACTGGGCTCTCTTCGGAGCCTATTCACCAAATACAGCAACAGAAAGCTCTTTTTGGCAGGTCACTTCTCTGTCAGGGTGGTGGTGTGCGACAGCTAGCAGAGGTATAGATGAGCTCCAGAGCTGGCCCAGTGTTTGGAAAGGAAAGGCAAACCACAAGTAGGAAAGCAAGGGCAGCAGTGAGTTGTTAAATTGACTCATCACTTCTCATGGGTCCACAGCCTAAGAAAAAGAATACCAAGAATATAACTTCTAGAATTGGATGGTTTGTTGCTCATTTTTAAATACCACTATTATTACAGGATGTGCTTTGAGGAAAGAGATTACAGTCACAGAAAGAAATCTCTACGCTACTGATCCAGGTAGGACAGAGAAATGGTGACAGAAGACGGCTCAGGAAACTGAAGATTTGTAATTTAGGACTAGCTCACAAACTAAGTTAGTAATAAAAAAAAAAAAAAAAAAAAAAAAAAAAAAACCATAAAACATCCCACCTTGCTCAGTTTGGATACTTTAGAAGAATCCATATAACCAGATTGGTGCTACTGAATTACATGGGAGGGTTTACTACTGTTCTAAGGTAGTTTATTGTGCAAACACATGATGGTTCAACCAACAAATCTATTAAACCTTATAATTAAAACTGCTGGGTCTGGCTCAGCAGGGAAAAAAAAAGTCCTTTTATAATACTGGTTTTCATAAGCAGCAAACTCCAGGGTGTAAAAAGATATATCACACCAGAAGGGAATTGAGCTATGCTTTGCATCTTTCAAAGTCCAAGGTGCGTGATTATTTCATGATTCCCAGACTCCCTGTCACATCTTACAGATAGATTTTCTGACTTTAGCTGGTTTAAAATTGAACTTACCATTACAAAAGTCAATATTCCACTTACACTAAGTTTTCAGTGACCTATCTAAAATTCATGTCTTTGAACACAGCAGCCTCAGAAGTCAGGGTAGCTTTTCATTGTGTAATTTCAGTTTAATTATATCAAAAGCAGAATGCTTGTGCAGTTATTTATAGCAATAAACCCCACAATATTAAGCTATGTAAACTGCAGAAAAAAAACCCCTGAAACACAGAATATTTAACATGAATACTATGGGGAAAAATAAGAGTTTTCAACTGAAATAGGAATAGGGATGGACTCTGTGTGTGTATAAGCCTCAATAATTTCTACTAGAATACCCTTGATTTTTACAGAAATTACAATCCCTGATATTTTCAGAAGATTTTTTTTTTTTACGGAAAAAAAGTGTATTATACTAGGTAATACTCAGCCTATATTGAAATTAGCAACAAGAAAAAAATCACTTCAAGAAAGCTATGTTTAAACTGTCAAGAGTTTTCTTCAGACATTGTCATTTAGGATACAGAATTACAAGCATATAGCAAGCAAAAGTTCTCAGGCTGACAAACTTCCTAAGCTTAATGTAACTACTTAATTACAACTAGAATGAAATCTCTCTCATTTGTATAGCAATATTTTAAACATTTTAAATATTTTCTATCTCACTAAAGCAATCGAGAAGCACAGACTGCTGATATGACAGAGCCAGAGTACAAGGACATAGCTTGACCCTTCTAACTATGGCTAGATATGCCAACAGATTTTTTTCAAAAAGAAAAAAAAAAATATATATCACTGTGAACAGGAGTGTAATGGGCATCACACATTACTCTTATTTTTTTCCCTGCCTCACTTAGTTATTTAGGGGGAGTGTTACAGTTCAACATAGAAATGCATCTTTCCCACCTCTAGGGTAAATAGTGTATTTGCACAGAACAGGTGCAATCATAATATGGCAAGGGATAAGGGCCACGCTATGGGCGGGAAGAAGATAAAACCTGACCTGAGCAAGATAAGAAATCACTTGCTATTTAGGTTCAGTCCAACTAAAACCAGTAAAACAGGAAGAAGGCTCAAAGATAGAAACCTCTCTCTCCTATCTACAATACTTCCACGCTACTGAAGTGAGTAGAAATACATACAGGCAGCTGAAATTCAACTAATGCACTGATGTCAACAACAACTTCGGTTTCTTCGGCTTTTTTTTTCCCCAGTCTCTAATTTTTCAGATGAACTAACATTGACACATACACTGAAAATGTGTTACTGAATAGTAGATAACAGACCTTTAAGGCTGCACAAAGCATAAATCGGCGCTATATTCCTATTGTACTCTGTTATCAGTACAAAGTTCTATTACAGAACCAAGTATTTTTTTTAAAGCAATTTTGCCAAATGTCATAACCAAAATGCAAGAGTAAACCATAATTAAGAACAACATCACTTATGTCTGCTGCCAAAGGCCAAAACGGTTGTTTCTATCTGAATTTCTGTTACTCAGCAGTATCATCTTATCATTCTTCAGATTAGTATTCCTCCCAAAGAAATCAGACCCACTGGGAAGCTCACTTTGGAAATAAACCTCAGCCCGAGGCCAAGAGATGGACAACGGAAAGAACTGTGCATCAGTACCTGGAGCAGTGAACTGCAGGGTGATATTACAGTACAAATATTTTTGTTAAGGTATAAAATGCCCTTTAAGTTTAAGAAAGCAAAGCCTTCATACTATTTATTAAACAAGGGCGAAGGGAAGGAGACAGATTAAATCCAATCCCCTCCTTTGCTTAACGACTAGTACTTCAAGAGTAAGTCCTATCAAGTACATGTTTTAAGTATCTTATTTCTATACACTATTTATTACAGGGGAATTTTAATGTTCCCCAAACTTCTTCACATGTCAACCATGAAACATTTGTTACACCACCACATCCGTACTTCACAGCCAAAAACCCTAAAACTAAAACTAACACTTGCAATAAGGAAGTTCCCTCCCTTGGAGGTTAAGTATTAAAAACACCACCAAGGAGACATACCTACGCTTCTAATGGAAGCATTGTTTCTACAGTCATACCCTACCTCAGGACACAACAGCAAACACACACAATTCTTTTTAAAAAGTTTTTCAAAATGTAACATTGGGTTTAGGAAAGGTCCTTTGCAGACTCATTCTGAAATAAAACAATGATAAGGGGATGCAAACCTCTGAAATCTTGTATTTTCAGTCCCACTTGACACCAACACACACTTCAAAATTTTTAGGAGTTGTACGCATATTTTTCACTCATCCAGACGACATGCCACATGAGCCAAGCATTCATGAGTGCCTGGGTAAGCTCTCCTGGATCACAGAAAGAGCCAAGCCGTGCAGAAGCAGTGAGAGCTTTCCACACACAACCAACACGCCTCACAGGATTTTTTTTTTCCACACTAAGTTTTGATTGTCTATTAAGATAACGGAATGTCCAAACACAGATCTAATCACTATCATTCTTCTCGTTTCATCTTATCTTCCATCTTACCATTTTCAAAGCTTTCCTTGACAGCCAGCCCTACTGTTCCCAACACCAACAGGCTACTGGAAACCTGCACCGTGTAAAGCACTGATTTGCCATGGGAAACATGGGTATCTCACCTGGCAACAGCCAAAATGAAGCAGACACTTTTAAATTAGATTCTCCTTAAGCAGCTTTATCCTTTGGATTTGCCGATGCTAAGTCCAGTTAACTAGTATTAAAACAGAACTAGTTAATACCAAAAACCTGAAATAATACGATAGTCACAGTAAAACTTCAGGATACAGCAAAAGTCACTTTTCTAAACCACTATGCAGTTACTGCTCAGAGCAATATGAAGTCTACAGAAGAAATTTCCAAAATAGCGAAGTATGCAGCCACTACCCTAGTGAAGGTTATCGCTGATCAGTATCTAAGCAATCCCCAGGGCTGCGTACAGCCATTGAGAAAGTACTTTTTACCTGGACTGTAATGCTGAGCTGTGCATAACAGATTACTCTGGGGTTTTATGGTCCTAAATCTTACTGAGACTACCGATAAAAAACACATGCTTGTTCTTTGCTTACCATTACAGGCCACAGGATTAATCAGCAAAAGTCGTATTTCTCCACTCCACTATGGTCTGTTCGATCATTTTGAAATTCCTGTAGTAGAGTGAGTGCAGCCCACTCAGGTATGATCCTTGACACTAAATCTTTTGACATATCACACACACCAACCTGCAACAAGACAGGGAAACTTTACTCCAAAGACACTGTAAGCATTAACAATGCTTCTATTTCTTCCCCTCGTAGTTCAAGGAAGAAAAAACTACTCAATCTCCATCTCCACATATTATGAACCTTTTACCCAGACAATCGATAGAAGAAAAAATACTTAACTATACTGTGGCAAGCTGCAGCTTGAATGTAACTTGATTGAAATACTTAATGACAGATGGAAATGTCTGAGAAGGTGGCTGAAAAGGAGATGAGAGGTATCATCTTTATGCTAACTGATCCCAATGCTTTTCAAGCAAGGCCTGTGTGACAGCAAAGGATACTCTGCTAAAAATAGAAGAATGTTTTACTAACTTTTACAGCATTCTTGATAATGAAAGCCCTAAGTTTTTCAGTAAGTTTTATTACACACAAGATCAAGTATCAGCAATTAAAAAACCACCCCAAGAAGAAAAACTTGAATAAAACAATGTATAATTCAAAACAGCGTAACATATTGTTTGGGATTTTGGATCACAGATCGGCGAATATGATAATATGGCAGGAAAACCAGCTTAAAAAAAAAAAGTTCCCTCCCTGCACCTTGCAGCTTTGGATAAAGGCTTATCTACTGCTGGTGTGGAAATGAAGAGATTCTGCCCACTAGGTTTGCTCGTCTTGGAGCATGAGAAGGGCAGAAAGGCACATTCCTAGGATGTTGTGAACATAAAATTGTATCTCCAGGTAGCCAGATGATCAGAAGACATGGTCAGGTTATCATGCTTGAACTTAGCACACCAGCTCTCTAGTAGGGGAATCCACATCGTACGTAAGAGCTCTTGGCTTTGTCTTCCTCTCTTCCTACTTTATCGTCTTCACATGCATTATGGGAACAATTGTTTAGATGTGACAAGATGCCAAAGAAGTTCAATAACTCAGCAAAGTGCCAGGCACCAGTAGGAGGCACGGTTGCTCACTATTCATTGTTGGAATCCAGTACACACTCGCCAGGGACAGGAACCAAGAAGGGGAGTAAATGGTTATACGGCAGTGTTGAAACAATGACCCAGAGAAGAAGAGGCCCAGAGCAGGAAATTGAAATTAAGATGTCAGTGGGAAACCTGATACAAGTTAAACAGCTCTGCTGGGAAGGGAACATATCAACACCTACTTTGTTGTTCACCCCAAAGCTCCGTCACTAGAGACCCACTTTGGAAACTGAAAGGCAAGTGAAACTGCCAAATAATCTGGCACAAAATCAGAGTGGATGCAAAGTATTTTACTGAAAAAAATAATTCAAATAAACCTATAGTAATTTTCTGTTAAATTTTTGCTAGGATATACAAACTACTTTCATCACCACTCAAAATAGGCACTCCATTCTGCCACAGTGGGTTAAACGACCAGTTCATACCTAAGCCCTGGGGCACCTGTGATCAAATCCCATTACCTTTTGGCCAGGAGTTAGCTCCAGCTAGCCAAGGCCAATGGGCATCAGTATTTATAACAGTTAGGAGGAAACTGGAGATGATTCTTAAGAAAAAGGTCAAGATTGTGACAAAGCCTTCTGGCAGCCTTAGAGACAGATGAGAGAGAGGAAGAAACAGTAAGACATCTTGCAGGGTTCATCTGAAAAGGCAGAGACAAATCTGCTGTGTCTGTGCGTGTGTAAAAGCAGAAAAAAATAAGACTCTGTTTAACCTCTGTTATATGTTCAATATGGAATGCCCAAATAAGATGCTTCTTTACTTTCACCTTATTATGTATCCAGTATAAAGGTTGAGTCCTGGTAATCAGCAGAGAGATGCCTCATGTTCCCTTGAAACAGACCAGTACTGTCAGGAGAGCAACACTGGGCAGCAGTTTACTGGTATTCAGTTGGGGAAATGAGGGGGATGCCCAAATAGTTAGGGTGTCCCAGAAATTTCATAATGCCTTTTACGAAAATATACTATGACATTTTTTAAAAATCATCCCAGAAACAACACTTTTCACAGATTTTAGAAGAGAAGCTAAAGGACCTAGAATTGTTGTTTTCAATGTTTATGAAAGGGCTTAATTGTAGTAATTTGTACATGAAATGTACCTAGTTAGCTTTTAGAGGATTAAATTAAGGATTATGCCAAATACACAAATTTTCACTGATTTTTTTAAAAATTATTTTATTTTTTAAAGATGTGCCTGAAAACGTAACTTTTGCTAGAGCCCCTGATAAACACTTACTTGCAAGATTCACTTCAGTTGCACAGGGATCAAGCTGCTGCTCCCCCAGAACTGTTCTCAGGATCAGGTCCTGAGGACAGTATACTTCCTATCATACACAGACATTATACACAAAGATAACAAGTGAGAGAAATACTTTACACCAAAATGTAAAGACAAGGGGAAAAAAAAGAAAAAAAGAAAAAAACCAAACAAACAAAAAAAGATTTTCTCTGTATTTGTAACTGAAGCTCCTCAGAGGCACAGAGACCAGTCTGCTGATAAGCGGCAAGTTTCCGGAAGTAAAGTGATACGCAGACTAAGTACTTTGAGCCATTTTTTGATCTGCAAGACAGACAACCTCTCTGCATTCAACACTAACCACAGGCACCTATTTCCCTAGCAACAGCTTGCAGGCCATTTTCATTTTGACTGGAGAACATTTAACCAGTTACATTATGAGCACTGCACCTTGCTGCTATAACAGCAGTTGCTTTTCACACCTACCAAATTGTTATTTGTGTAGTATTGAGCTGGTGGATCAATTCTGCACCTGCAGCACAGGACTGCTTGATCATGTTTTTTTTTAAAAAGTATCTAAACTTTATCAAGCTAAAAGATGGAAAAAAAACCCTACAGTATTAAAAAAAGGTCTTCCTTTTGCTACTTAGTAACACTTCTGTCTATTACTATTTTCAAGATTTTTCCTTTGTTTTAGGTTTGGTGTATCAGAGCACAAAGAAGAGGAGGACATGACAAGAGCTCTTGATTAATTTTAGGGAGACTTCATTAGCTTCAAGAAACAACAAATTTCACGTAACAGAAACTCCAGAATGGAAGGATGGATTATTTTTATATTACGAAATCCCAGATTTATCCTTACTTCACCAAATGTAACACTTATTTAGAGCAAAGACTTTCAAAATTGTTTGATTCTTCCCAGTTTTATTCAAGACATCTGTTCACTGATCATTCACCAGCATATTAAATAAACTGTGGAAATCCAGATTTCACTGTGGTTATGGAAATTATACAGAAGTTAACAAAACATCCGTTTTGTCTGACTCCTTTTTCTGTTTCAAAAAAGCAGCCCCCTTCATTTTTTTCTTTTTATCCAGTTATGAGATACACTTTGTATTCTGACCAGTAGCTTCATTTTTTAAACATCAGTAGAAATTATTAATGATAACAGCTTTGACTACTATTTTCAAAAGCGTTCACACTATCCTTACTCAGAACTTTCTGACTGGTTCAGTGGACACCTCCACAAACCTCTGTAAAGAAACACTGCAGTGCACCAAGGGTTTCTGGTTATCTGCTTAGTTTATTTATTAACTTAAAAGTATAAAGTTGCCATGAGTCTCAAGAGTTTACCCTGCTAGTAGGTATAACGGCAACACCAATACTCTGAGCGGAGCTCTAATTTTAATGCTCATCCTGAATATCCACAATTGTAGAAATATCTTAATTCAGTTCAAATTAATCACATTTACACTGAGAAGTGAAATATTTTACAGGAAATCTCTTGTATCATTTCTGAATGACTTCACTAATAAATATTCTGAACTGAAATACTAACATTCATTTGAAGTCTTTTTGGGCAAAATACAGTGGCAGGTACAGGTTTGGAAGTATTTTATACCAAATCTGTAAAAACCACATATCATTACACTAATTTTAACTGAACAAAAGTATTCTAAAACAAAAATATAATTTGTATTATTAAAATACCATGCTATACTTCAACTATATCTTAACAGGCAGATCCTTCGGACACCGTTTTATAACACTGCTAAAGTTATTTCCCCCTCGGCTACGTATAGTCCGTATTTAAGAACTCTCAATATTTTTCAAAAATGTTTAAAATATATTTCATATTACCTTTTTAAAAATAAACAATCATTTATAAATCAAACTAAAACTATTACAAATACTAAGATCCTTCTTTCTACTTTACTGCCTGGCTAACACAGATCTAAAAATCACTTCCATGTTATCCTAAATGATAGTATAAGGAAATATAAATTGAACTGATGCTTAGCTTAAAGTTTACTTTATTCAGAAACGTCCAAGACAGTTTATTGTAGAAACAATATAAAAGCTCAGGAATAAAAAAGAAAGTCAGAACAAAGCAAACAATGTTAGATAAAACTGGCACTACTTCCTCTCCCATACCACCTTAAAAATTACATCGAAAGCCACAAGAAGAGTCGAGAGTGTATCAATTTCTCCCATAAAAGGGATTTTAAAATTCCTAAACTACAACATGAAGGAGCATGCTGACTGTACGTGTTACAACTCACTGAACAGCCTTCAGTTCCCTTCTTCATTTTACCTCTTGTTGCATTTGAACTTGGCTATCACTGTCTTAAACTCACATGAAATTAGATCCTCCTCTGGATACACCTAGAAAACTGGATTTCTACACAAAGACTAATTTCTGGTCCTTGGGAGTAATATTTAATTAATGCAGGTACTACTTTCTGAATGCGGGAAGTTTGAAGTAAGAACACGCACGTGCAGAGCCAATCTTAAAAGTACTGCTAAGAAGGTCTCCAAGAGTTTCTGGTACAATCTTTCTTGCTCCGACACATCTAAAGGTTACGTAGCACTGCTGCAGTGGTTTTCAGTTTCAGTAATCAGGGTTTTTTTACCCGATACAAGAAGTTAATTAAGAACTTAGGAAACAGTAGTTCATATTTAAACTATTTCACAGCTAAAATTGCAACTTTTTTTAATAAGCAAATGCAACAACAGAAACATCATTACTACAAGGCTGTTTCAAAGAATACATGGTTTCCGCTCTTGCAGCTGCAGCTCTCCAGCTTCAGTGGAAGCTATTTGGTAAAACCCAGTGTGGGTCTGACGCTCTCTTTCTCTCAGCACATTCATACTACCCTCTGGTTTACATATGTACCTTGACACAGTTGGCAGTGACAGGGATTTACATCAAAACTAGCCTGAGTGAAAAGCACTATAGAGTTGAAACCCTATAGAATCAACCAAAGGAGACAGAAAATATTGCTAACTAATAATGCAACAGTGGACTTCAACTATTCACCTATAAGCAGATCAAATGGCATAATGAGATAAAAAATTAAAAGTGACAGAAATTCAGAAGTTACAATCTAGGAAGTAACCAGTCAAAACTGAGAAGAAGAAATATCCTTTAATGAAAATGTAATTAAACTATACAACTAAATTCCATAAAATTCCAGAGTTTATCTTTTAATGTTGGGGGAGGAAATAGTAGGTTTTAATGAACACCATACACCAACAAAATTCAAAATAATAATGGACTTAAGCCATAGCCCTAAGATCTGACATGCTGGTAGTTTCCTAAAAGATAATTCAGGATTCAAAGACTTCACATTCTACATAGAATGTTACATATAGGGAAAGTGCTTAACCAAAACCCATGGCATGAAGCACCTCAAGAGCAGATCTGGGAAGAGAACTGAGGCTTGGTAGGTCACTGGCCAAATCTTATCTGGTAGATCAGGGAGCTCCCGTGGAAGCACAAATCACTCATTTAATTAGCGTCACAGCCATTTCCCTGCTTTTCAAAATTCTGATTACTTTTAACTTTCACTGAAGTTGTTCAGCACAGTTTAAGAGCAGGTCTAAAACCCAAATATTGCTAAAACCCCAAGAACGTTATTTCAACAGCCACAAAGCGTAATAAATTCCTCACCTGTAATCCCGTCTTTCCATCCTGTGCACATACAAATTCTAAAAACCTTCTGATGCCCTTAGCCCCTGCATGAGAAGGATGAGTACTGTGGTTAAAGCAAAGAACTCAAAACCCATTTTCTAACTTTTGGCTCTCCCACAGGATTTCCTGCTGGCTGGCTTTGAGTGTGTGGTATCTCTTTTTCTCTCCCAAAGGAACTGACCTAATACCATCATCCACGCACAAAAGGTGCCAGCAAAATAAATGAATACTCACAAGACATTTTAGGAATACAGTAGTCCCAAGCTTATAAGACACAAATAATTTTGGATTGTAACAATGCATTACTGTAAACATCTTCATTGGCACTTAAATCTTTTGTTGGACTTTAATCTCGTATTTCCAGAAACTGATATAATTCCTGGAGGAGAATGTCTGTTCAGCTGTGGCAGGAAGCACAATGTTGGGCTTTAAATATCACATAAAATAATAATTAAGTTATTGCATAATATTATTATATTTTAAAAATAAATATATAATTAAATAAGAATGCATGATATTAAGGATAGCAGAACGTCAGTCCTTCAACTCCCACTGATAGACACGGCAGTTACAAAAACCACAGTGAATCAATGCTGTAAATTTGGCTACAGAAGGGGGGGAAATCTTTCATTTCTGTTTTGATGATCTGAGAAATAATGCCAGTTTTTTCAGTAGCAAATGAAATCAGTATCTCTCAGCAATGGCAAGACAGAGCTGTGGATGAAATCATGAAGTTCCTTCCATTCTTTTCACACAGTTGTAACACAACCACTACTTTTTTTACATACGGCTCAAGCTGACACATGCATCATTACCATCACTTCCTTATTTCTAAAGTACAACTCACTACTCAAGCAAACAAACCCTAATATAATGGGGGAAGGGCCTATGAGTGAAGCAAGAGGTATCACTAGCAGGGATGTATTCAAATACAAATATCCACTATAGCAAATGCATGTTTATTCGTAAATCACCACCCTCCCCCTCCCTATACACAGAGTTTAAAGTAGTTTAATGAACAGAAATCTAGAGAGAAAACTTTTGCTGCTCGTTTTAAACAACTAAACCCACAGGTCTTGGCTATAGCTCTGCAACAGGGGCCTCTCCAGTAATATTTGCTCAACGAGTTTCTCTTCCTCTTCCCCTCTCCCTCCCCACCACTCACTCCTATCTTGTCACCACATCACACCATTCTTTCGTTATGTGCATGTTGCTGTTTCTAGGCCCACACACAGTCAGATCAGCTCAAAATAACCATTTGTGTCTCCTAGTCTTTGTTTCTTTTTGCCTAAGAGGCAGACACGGTCAGTGATTGTGGGCAGCGCAGCTTCGTGGGCAGTGCAGCCAGCACAGCTGAGAGCGGCCGGCTGCGGAGCAGAGGCAGAACAAGGAGGCGAGGGCAGGAAGGAGCTCCTTAACCTGAAAATGCTGCCGCAGCCATCGCGGGAAGAAGCTGTGCTCCCACGTGTCCCCGAGACGAGGGACAGCCCAGAAAGATGCTAGGCAAGAGCCAGCAACAGAAAAGATCGACTTCTCAAGGGAAAATAGACCTCTGAACAACTTTGCTAAACAAGTAGTCAGGGTGGTCTGTAACTCTCTATTTTAACACCTGACAAAAGCCATTAACAGTTTAGTTATACCCAGTCCATAATCTCCGGGAAGTATTCGAGAATTTAAAGAACAGGGACCGATAAATATAGGCAAGCAGGGAAGACTCACCCCAGTCAGACTGGCTCACCCCATCTCTGAAAACTGGAGCTGTGAATGAGGAGATCCAAGATGCTTTCCCAGACTATAGGGAGGAGAGTCATAATTGCATCATTTTTCTAGATGAGCAGTGTCAACGATTTAGGCTCTGAGTCAGTACTGAGCCAGTCAGCGCCCTGCAGCGGTCCCTGGGGCACTGTGCTATTAGAAGTGATGACTTTCACAACAGGCTGCCGAGCAGGATCCAAGCCGACTTGCGCTTATTAAAAAAAGAGAACTGCTACTTTATTTTTCAGTAAGAGCAAGAACATACTGCCAGTACTTTGGGCAACTTCCAGCAGCCAAATTACTGTTAATGACCAGAATGCTTTCTGCTTTTGTCTGGGGGCCTCCAAGATGAGTAAATAAAACCTCATGTACTCTTATTTCTATCAACATTTTGCAGAAAGAAAAAGCCAGTAAAAAGTCTGACTTGCTAGAATCATCCTATGAACACTATATTCACATTTTTTGACTGCCAGGTTTATGCTTCCACCACTAAATCAAACTTCAAGTTTGCTGCCTAAAAACCCAGTAATTTCACAGGGCGGGGGGGGGTGGTGGTGTAAGTGCTCTTTACTTCCAACTTACAACTGTTGCATGGCAAGATGTACACCAAAAGTATCTGTATTCAAGTGCAGGAAAGGCGGGAGGATTAATCGAAGGAGTTTCAAGATAAAAAGAACCATTTAAAAGGCTTAGCTCACACTTTTAATCAAAAGGGAGTTAAGGGCACAAACTGAAAAAGTAGCAATCATTTTGTGACCATTTTGCAGTTCATAATACATATTTTACGTATCTTACACACCTTCCCTAGGCAAATCTCAAAACCAAGTACTTTTGCATTTGATTACCAGACATACGAGCTCCCAATGAGAACAAAAAGAAAAAGCCACAAACATTCATGTATGAGTAGAATGTTTCTGAAGTAACACACTCCCCAAATATTTACAAATCCAAAACCCACTTTTACACTAACACTTCCCTCAGACATTTCTGTTGGTTTTAAATTAAGTCATTTAACTGACTTTCACGAAGTTTCACTATGAAACACCATGATGCTTGCTTGAAAGAGAAAGTATCTCAAAGGCAAAAATTTAACAAATGAAGCATAAACCACTGAAGTACTATATAATGCACAAGATGACAAATCCTGTATTCATATGTATCACTGAGTCCGCCCACTTCATCCAGGAGCTAACAGCCAAATGTTTCAGGGTAAGGAAAAACATAAGCCATATGCAACCCTTCAGTGACCTAGACCATGCATAAAACAGGCACATCTACATTTTTAGCTACTCTACATATTACACACAGACATAAAAATGCTGTAACATTTATTTAAATCATAAAACACTGGTTTACACCTAGACTTTTACTACTTTATCACCATGTTAAGCCTAGGCATATAGACACTACAAGTCAGAAATGAGGAAGGGAAAAGACAAAATGCAAGTGAAAATGTCTAGTATGTATTTTTGTAAAAAAAAGAAGATCTAATCAATTCCTTAAAATGACTGTAAGTAGTTACCATTTGATGATATATGTATTCAGGCACATATATCTTGGACTATACCAGTAATTTCACCACCGCCTCTTTGTTAAGTATACATACAAGCATATTCAAGCACAAAAAACAGATGAGAAAATAAGTTGAAATTAAATACAAGCAATCAGTCAAAACTTAAGTTTCAAAACATTATAGTTGCTCCACAGTGTTTTTACAAAAAGACACAACTGCTTGAATATGTCCAGTGACCAGCATAGAAAAAGACTGTTGTTCACAGAAACTCTCAGCTTTAGATGGAGTTTTAACAAAGCGTGTATGTGGGAGACCTAGCAGATTTGCAAGAAAGTACTAACAGGTCAAGTGATGTTCCAAAAAAATCAGTGGAGTAAAAGCAAAAAGCATCCCATCGGGCAACAAATGTACACTGTCAGTAGCAGATATCAAGCTCAAATTAAGAAAGCATTAAGAAAAGGGTTTTATATTTAGACAATAGGTAGGGACAACGAACATAGAAACTAACATTCACTGAATTCTCCACCTAAAACACTGATTTATGAAATCCTGAATTCTTAAACAGGATGACGCACAAAAGTAAAATAAAGTAAAATCAAAGCTGCAATCAAGCATCCTAAGTACAAGGGATATTTTACAGATACAATGAATACTAGATGTCTGCTTTATCAACATCACAGCTGAAAATAAATCTGTACTGTGAACATAAAGCAAGGATTCAAGTCACCCACAAAACCCAAATACTAACATTTACAGAAAATTATATTCATGATAGCAAACACAATAATTAATACATCAGTTCTTTTAAGTGTTGTTTCATTATCAATTTCCCCTAAAGTATCCTCCCTTGGCTGAGATGAAGCCTGGAAGCTAGCACAAAAGTGTGTTTAGAAACCCATCATTTAAACAAAAAGCAATACATAAAAGTCATAACCGTGAGAAAAAAATGCTGAATATGTGTGTAATTCTTATGTTTCTTCCTGCATTTTATACTGCGAAAGCAGATTGCAGCACTGGGGTGGAGCCCTCCCCACTCCCGAGGAACTCTGATTGTGGCCGTGCGTGGTCTCCCCAGAGCTAATACAGACCGGACCAGAGGTCTGATCCTCCCCCTTACATGCAGGGAACAGCATTTGGCCTGATGACTGCTCCTTCTCCAAGCACTTGAGTGACTCTCCCAGTTTGCCCTTCTTTTATGACCCTACAGAAACAATTAACAGGAGGTCAGTCTAAGGAATAGGGACGATTCAGTGAATGACGCATCAAGGAACTCAGACTGCATGGTAATCCAGGTCAAAAAATTCCAAATAAGAAACAGTATATTCTCATTCTGGCAGAAGTCAAACAAAAGAAGAGTCAGGAAGCTCATCAATAAAAGTAGACATTTGTGTCACTACTCCTACTTTGAGAAGGCTGTACCTCTTGTTCAGAAATTAGTCTCTTGCACAAACGAGCTATAATAAAGTACAAAACCAAGGTAGCTGCATCAATACAAAACCCTATAGCATACTCCAGAAGCATAGCATATAATCTTAGCCATATGTTCCTTAATTTAGTGAAGGAGTCTATGAAATCTAAAATTAGTATTTCATCATAAGGAAATATATGTAAAAACGTAAGTCAGAGGCCCAAGGAAAGTGCTTAAAAGTTTGCTGACTTCTCCATTAAGACAGGAAGGAAGTTATAAGAATGATTTAGCCCACTGGCTCACAAGGTTAGTGCTTTATCAGAACAGTAATCATAGCAGACATTTTTAGGGGACACTAAATCACAAAATTATGTTTTAAACAAAGCTTTTAGCACTTTACCGCAGAAAAACTCAACTTAGGCCAAAAACAGATAAAAAATTCATAGGGCAGGTGAAAGATGAGCCTTACAGTTTTGAAATGCCTTTCTTTTTTTGAACGACTCATAACCAAAAGCTATGTTTGGCAGTGTTGCAAGGAAAAAAGGCTTTTTTTTTTTTAAAACGCAGAAAGGGCAGGTGAGCAAAAATCACTGTTGCCTACCTTTCCATCCTGTTAGCTATATATCAACATAGAAAAGAATTAACAATAATGAATAGTTTATAGGAATACAGGCAAACATCCCAAGCAGAAGCAGCTTAGAACTACATAAAACTACATCTTGGGATCATTCTGACAGAGATATTATTTCCAATCAAGAGGCACATAACACAGTTCGTGTTCTACAAACGGTCTATCCAAATTATCAAATTATCCAAATATTAAAGATTTATTTTTTAAAGGCTACCATGGTAAAGAAAACTAACTACTTAGTTACACAAATAAATTATTAGTAGATTCAATCAAAACATGAAGATTAATAGCATGTAAAATCTCTCATAGTAACTGCCAATGTACAAACTCATAGCCTCCTGTAAAGGAAAGTAGAATAACCTGTCTCACATTTACCTTATGTAGGATAACATTATACACAGGTAATAACTAAGGCATTTTAGCTTGTTCCCTGGCAACATTTTTGTCATCCTCTTAGGTTAGAATGCAGACCTGTTACCTGCCCAGTTATTGTCTAAAAACTAGTGTGGCTGAAATTACCGAGTTACTCCCCCGATTTAAGAGTATGTGTTTATGTTAGAAGATACACACACAGCCTGACTGCATACGCTTCTGGAGTGGGTGAGGAAACAATGCTATCATAAGCAGCTCAGCTCTGTAATCACAAATTCCTAATGATTATCACAGAACATACATATTCTGAAGTTCAGCTGGACATTACTAAAGCTCTTTACACGTAACATTTTTTTGTTCAAGAAGGGGAACACAGTTAGGAAGGGCTGGTTGTATGGCATTGCACAGAGGGAGGAGCTGTGCTCAGCCTCCACTGCTGAACAAGGCATCATTAAAGACCATCCACAATTACCTGGGCCGTTCCCTAGCAGAACAGGTGGTTAGTGCCTGTAAAAACCAGTTTTTCAGGTCTGAACTCAAATTGTGTGGTAACCACACAACAGACCACCCAAGGGTTTGTGACTGACTGGAGGGTCACACAGCAGCAGAGGGAACGGCAAGAGAATCCAAGTCTGCTTGGACCCTTCTCACGGAGCAAAGGAAAGCCTGCGCTGGGGGCGTCAAGTACAGGAACGGGAACATGGGAACCCTGGAGAGCATTGACCAAATTCCAAACACTTCAAAGAAGGGAGATTCAGAGAATGGCATGCAGTATAGTTTATTTTGCACTGTCCAGCAATCTCCAGCATCACCTGGAAAACCACTTTAAAAATTCCCCCCACAACTAGCTATGTGTCTTTGTGACTGTCAGCTACCTCATGCCTCCAAGAGTTAGGTGTTCCCCAGATGGGGCTCCAGAGAAGTTTACTTTAACAGATGCAAAGAGTCAGCATTGATTTTAAGGTCCAGGGCAGTTATTCCCAACATCCAGGCTCAGGGAGCGAGCCCAGAGAAGCAGCACCTAGAATCCCAAGGGGCTTAACGCAGTCACATATGGGGTGGACAAAAATACAGCTAGCTGGTGTCTTGTAGAGAAGGCACAAATCATGGTGACAACAACACTAACTAGCATACAAGAAGAGAACTTATTAAAATTCAACCATGACACTGAAAAGAGGGATGGAGTTGTTCCCCACTTGGAACGTACACACTTCCCCTGCCCACTGCTAGGCCACTGCTCTGAGAGCAGAGCTCAGGTCGCAGCAACTCATAAAAATATTTCTGGACAATTTGATCTCCAACACATTAGGTAGCTGCATGCAAGAATGCTTTTAAAACACACCAGGTTTCCAGAAGACATATGCTGCCTTCCCCCTTTTGGTATCTCCAGAGTTCCCATCTCAATGTTATCACTAACGTAGCCTGACTCTGGATTAGGGCAAGCTTTTCCCAGGTTCACTATAGTATTATTATACAATATAATTAGGTCTCCTCTGCCTGCAACCTACAGTTATTCCATTTCTGCGAGTGCAGTGCCACAGTTAAAGAAATCCCACCTCACTTTCCCCCCCCGCTTGTGAAAGCCCCTCTATTTCTAGTGTGAATGTTTTTATAGCATGTAAGAAATGCTACACCTCACTCTCTTTCCAACTTCTCCAACTAAACACTATGTTACTCAGCATAGCTTTCAGCATGCTGAATACATTGCACTGGAGAAGTGCTGCCTCACTCCTTGCCTTGGTTTAAATGAGAAAGCAAATTAACTGATTCCCAGCTTTCTGATTCCCAGATTTCCCATACTTTCTAGAGCCAACACTCCTCAGACTTACCAGCAAATAATAAGTTCTGTTGTTTTGGTGTTGGGTTTGGTTTTTTTTTTTTGGCAAGTGCTTCTTAAAACATTGGTTATCCATTTGTAAATGCACAAGCCCAAAGAATGATGCCTGGGATACTGATACACAGAATGTGACAAGAAGCCATCCAGAAAGATAAAAAGAAAACAAGCACAAGTATCTTTTACCTTCTATAGCCTCCAGAAATGATACTTTAGTTAGTTTTATTTATTCATATACATGTATATGTATTTTTATATATACATATACATATTTTCATTGGCAGCAGAGACAACTCCAAGAAAAGCCTAACCATCACTGATTAAGGATCCATATTTCAACGCAGTTCAAAACAAGTGCAGCAGAATGCATTTCTAAATACAGCATCCTGCATGAATGTAGGACAAAAATTAATTCAACATGTAAAACAAGTGTTTAATGCTTCTCTGGTAAACCAGTTTAGCTACAACTACATCCAAATTCCCTGTGTAAACATGCTTGATAAACAGTTACGGAACACACAGCCAATATAAGAAAAGAACTCTTAATTCTTGCCTAAATCTACCCAGAATCTTGAAAAATAAAATTTCCCCCTTTATTCTTCCAATATATTATTCATGAATTCCAATTTAATCTCCTTTATCTAGCAACATCGTTAATTTATTGGTCTGCACTTGACCAGAAGCAATTAACACTCACTTGCAGTTCTGCTCACACTGACAACATGTGTCACTAAATCATGTTCTACAACTCTGCAAGTGAGCTGTGAACATGCAAGTAATCAACACGTCAGCTCCCTGGGGAAAATAAAACTGTCTATGTGGAATTTTGCCTATTGTGGCACTGTAAAAACTGCATCAAATCGTTTTTACAAAGTAACTATACTGGGTTTTTTTTCTATTTCTTTGAAAGCTAAACATGATGTTTATACTGTTATCAAATTAAATTTTCACTTTCTCATAGCAACTCCTAGCTTTGACTACCTTTCAACAGCTATGAATTTTGTATTTCTTAAGCGAATCACAATATATACCAACACAACTGTCACTATAGCGCTGCAATATGTCTTCTGCCTTATTTTAAAAGTGCAGCATCCTGAGCAAAAAGCGGGGGGGGCCTTGTAACTGTTACTGTATTACAATTAGCAGACTAAAAATAAAAAGTAAAAACTACTAAATCCAAAACAGGATACTCCTCAGGAACTTGCAAAAAAATATAGGTGATTTTTTAAAAGTACTACAGTGAAATATTTTCACATTCATTTCCTGCTGTACAAGTAAAGCAGAGGAGCAGAGCTCTTTCTTAAGTAGTACTGAAATTGGGCTAACAATTCAATTGGCAATACCTCAAATTCAAACACAGTCCAGGTCACTTTTCCAGCATGTCTGCAGAAGTAGAACTTATTACTTGGATAATTAGGAGCACAGTTTTACAGTACAGTCACC
>NW_009215098.1:77368-83985 GCF_000690835.1 Fulmarus glacialis
GAGGGGGTGGGGGGGAGGACTTTAAAAAATGCTTATCCTATTAAAAAAAAAGCTTTTTGCCCATTTAGTTCCATGAATCAGCTCACCAGCAGGTCAGATGAGCACTGGTGCTGACTTCAGGGAGGGGTGGGAGCACAGGGACAAGGAAGCGAGCAGTGCTGCCCACTTGTAGTGACAACTGCTCTTTCAGCCAGCTTAGCGACACCATAAAAATCACATCCTTCATCGCATTTACTCCTGCATTTATATTCAAAGTCATATAAGAATATTTCTAGAAAAAATAATATTTTACACAGCCATCATTAGTCATTTTTACATACCTAGTGAACAGAAAGGAGTTTAAAGTTTCCAGGACATTCCCAAAAGCAGCTGTGCCCTCCTGTACATAATACACAAGCCCTTGTTGAAAAAAAAGATCACTAAATTAATGAACTACATGAATATTCTACATGAATACTTCACAACAGAGCAAAATCGGGCCCAAAAAACCCAAACCTGAACCAGCTCACAAGATTGCAAAGTGACTGCCAGATTATGTCAATTCTAGAGGAAGAAAAAAGATTTTTCAGGTTAAAAGTCCACGGCCAGAGGGCTCACGCGGGAGGAGAGACCTTCGGGCTCTCCTCACGCCCAGCCAGGCTCCATCAGAGCCCCAGCCGTACTGCTGCCTGGGCAGCCGAACCACGGGAGCACACTCCTCCCTGCGGCTCCTTGCTGATGCCTGCCAAGCGCAGAGATAGGGCACACCCCAGGACCACAGCTTTAGCCTACAAGATGCGCCTGCTCGCTTTCCCCCCTCGCGAGCAGAATTGCAGATGCTCCTCTGACCCAACACGAGGGAAAAGGCTCGCACACCCCGCAACACCTACCCTCCCTTCTGATGGTGGACTGAAATAAATTAGGCCAATAACCTACAAGTTATAAATCCTCAGAAGTATTCTTTGCCTCTATTTTTCTCTGTCTTCTAATAAACTGCACAGGGCTTACATACACTAGTGTATGTACTACACAGAGTAAGCAGGACAGTAAGAACTTGCACAATTGAAGTATCCAAATTGATTTATTGGCTTTATCCATTCTAAGAATTTTTAAAGCATTTTCACCTCAAAACCCAGTTCCTGATTAAGATGTACTCGTAACGACGACATACATTTCTCACGTCTTCCGTCATTTATTTTAGTTTATGCCAATAAATGTGTATCTCACAAACATATAAATGTTTGTTTCCCTGGTATTGAAACGACAGCCACCTTCACAGCAGCAGGCTGAAGTCGCCAATACAGGAGGAGCAGAAAATCAGGCAGAAAGTGGCAGGAAGTGAGAAAGTTTTGATAGCTGTACCCCAGCTTCCTTTCAAATGAGGAAATTGAAACTGAATTTCTGTTCTGCTACTGGATTTTTGGTTTATTTAGTCCCACATAAGCTCAGTAGCAACAACAGAGAAAAAGACATAGACACAGAGAAAAGCCCCAGTACAAAGTTCATCCTCTCTCAACTTGACCTAATCTGTTTTTTTCCCCTCAGCCTAAGTTTGAGCTTGTTTCAGCAAGCAGGCCCTGCCTGAAACAGATGGACTCCGGTTGACATGAGCCAGGTGCTAAGAATATCTGGCATTTAAATGATCAGAGTTTTATTGCCCATTTCCATTAATTTCAGCTGACTTTGAATAAACGTCAGTGAGCTCAGTCTGCTTGCATCCACCTTTGACAACTCCTTCCCAGCTGCATTCATGCCCAGCCCTTCCATGTGCTTTGTCATTCTATTGGCACCCTTGTTTCCTCACCATTTTGGTTACTTGGATGGAAAATGATAGCTGAGTAAGAATTAGTCACTGCGAGGTGGTTTGATCATCAACTAGTTCTTTAAAAGAATCCCCTAGCATAAATATATTATAATCTTTACTCAAATAAATAAAGCAGAAAACAGATTGGACGTTAAGTAAATAATGACTAAAACCCAGGCTATATTACAAATGAAAAGCATCTTACTGAAATATTTTATTCAACTCATTGAAATGCTAACTCACCATTATTAGTCATAACAAAAGTTCATAGAGTGACAAGTAGCAAATTAAAAATGAAGTTATAGTCACATGTAAACTATTTCTACATTTATCTACTTATAAAACTCACTACATCATCTCCTTCCTTGAAATAAAGCATGGACTCTTAAGACCTTACAACCTAATCAAACTCCTTTTAAAACATTTTCATATTGATTATATTACAAGAGTATGCTTGCAGCTTTATAACCAGCCATTTACAAGGCAGCATTATAAAAAAAGAATTTATTGCTACACTTCTGAGCATCTCAGAAAAACACATTCCTTTTTATGTGGGCTGAATGACAGCTCGCATGTCAACAGTACTTGTTTCTGCATCACACAGAACAGAAGATGATACAAAGCCCTATCACTACTCTTAAGCAAACTGCGATGCAGGACACAGGAGAATGAGTCTGAAAATTATCTCATTCAATTATTTTTACCAGAAGGCCCCGCAAGCTACCTGAGCAGAGCAAACATACATACACTACAGCGAACACAGACATATGCATAGCACCAGGGCACTTCAGAGAGAAGTTGCCAGAAACAGCCAGCTGTATTCAAAGAAACTTGTCACCTTTCTCTGACTTACGCTATTAGTTACAGCCTTGGTAATCTTATTTCTGTTTTTAACTAGCATGCATTACTTATTCGCTCAGTTTTATGCCCAGAAACAGAAGTTAAACACACCCTGTTTGTTCCTTCTCTCTAATTACAGACCAGAAGCTACTTTTAATGCTGAAATGAGGATTGCAGAACAGCTGTTAAAGAGAGGAACATTTTGGCCATTAGCTGTGAAGGAAGCTCTTAGGAAAAGTGGTATGTGTGGCCCCGCATCACATGAGAGCCAGCTTTGACTTTGTTTCGCCTTTAAAGCACCAACAGACCTGAAGTCTCTGAACTGCAGGGCCTGTGCTGTAAAAATCAAAACAGCAACCTGGTTGCCACAGAAGAGAAGGTTTATTTGATTTTTATAAAAATGCTACTGAAAACAGGCTACACAAAATGAATAAGTTTGAAGGATATGTTTTGACACAAACTCACGTCATAACTCCAAGCTACTGAGGTAAAGCAATGCCTTCGTTAGAAAACGAACAGCAGCACCATGTTCTACTTAAATTTTGCCATTTCTCTTTGAGTAGCCTAGACAAAATGATTTCACCTTTTACACCTTAATTTTACTAACTCTGAAGACATAACACGCAGCAGTAGCAACCTACACATGATGTGCAGGAAACATTATTACAGCATATTTACACTATTGTATGCTATAAGCATACAATACTTATACATATACAATACACTATTAAGCAAAGAAAAACACTTCCAAAGGAAAGATCAAATGTATTGCTTGCTCCTCTGCATGCTTGCTCTGCCTGCATATATGGACTACCCTGCTGCTTGGCGCCGCAGGACAGAGCCTGGATCCTACTCGAGGTGACTCAGGAAGATAGGATGGTGTAAGAGGCAAAAGGCAAGCAACAGCAATAGTTATTTGAAGTGACTTGCAAGTCTCTGGAAGTAACAATGATAATGATCTTTATTATGAGATAAAAGCGTTATAAAACTCCTATTTTTTTAAAGACAGATTTTTCTTCCAGGTCAAATTGTTGTGTTTTTTTAAATAAGAGTACGAGGAAATCCCAGATCAATGTCTTTACTGTTTTCAAAATGTAAAACATAAACTATGTTTTTCAGCAAACACAAGACATTGACTATTCATGAAGTATACCATAATGATCTAAGGAAGAAGTTGCACTTCCTTATTTTAATACAAGATGATCTAACTGCACAGTGGTTACAAACTATTTCACACTGTAACATCCTGTCAGCTTAGCAAATAATCATCTTGAAACTTTGCAGATGCTAGTTTAATAGATTATCTCCCTATTTATGCACTATTCAGTCTTTGAAAGAAGCAGTTAGCTCCTCAAATGCCAACGCACACTCAGTGCTAGTGAATACAGCTCCTCACACCTTGGTAAGTCAAAGCAGCACTGAAGCAGACAGCTCTTTGTAAGCTAGAGGACACCACCAATTCCATTGGCTATCTGCTCTTGCACACCTCAATTCCCAGGCTGATTTCTTCTGATAATAGAAGAACCTTTGATTTACACAAAAAAAGATTTCTATATAGAAAAAGTCCCAAATGACACTTTCAATACCAAAGCCCTGCCTGCAGATGCTTAGTGCAGTTTGACTATTACATTTTATTAATCCAAAACACCAAACAAATCCAGGTAGACTGGGTCCTTTTCCAGAAAGATAAAATGTATCTTCAACACAAACCATGAGACTGAGGGAGGAATCGCTGGATGAAGTATTTCAACCTACGTTTTACAGCCTTCATAATAAATTAAAATCAGAATGAGTCATTTTGATAAATTCTGTAATGTTAAATCCAAGTCAAAGATACAACCCAAGAATAAATCTAAGAATTCAATTTAGAGATTTTTTTTTGTAATTCCACAGGGGATATTGTCTTTTTCTTTTTTTTTTAATCTAAGAGCAACTGGCAATTACACAAACACCCACATTAACAGAAAACAATGATCATCTGTCTCTAGGCTAACACCTAAACTAATTAGCTCTCAACCAGCACCTGCTCTTTCACTTAGCACAAACCATGAGGACATAAGTATCCACATACATTAGGGAATGAAGTATCTTCCTTGTTTACTCTTAATGGTGTTGACATTAGCTTCATTAAGAAAAAAATTAAGAAGTTTAATGGCTGCTTTACAAGAACCCCCAATGACCCTAATTGCTGTTAGTAATGGCTTCTGGAAGCATAAATAACATGCTATAATGGCCATTAGAAATCAGTATTGGCTTACTGTTTTCAGAGTGGTATTCCACATACTCCTCATTTTCCATTCTACATTTCTGGATGGGGGGAAACTGTCAATGTGTCGGTGACTTTGGCAAATACTGGTTTTAAGGTCAACCACTGCAATGAAGATTTTTTCCAAAAGTACTTAGTTCACTATACATACAAACATACCATAAGGATACTGTATCACAGGTCTTAACATAGACCTGCAACACATTCATCTTCCACCTATAGAGGATCATATAAAAACTTCCAGATCAATACTTCAACATTTGAAAGGTCAGGATACCTAAACAAACAAACAAACCTCCCCAACGCATACACAACCACACTGCCACACTGTTTACTTATTTATTTCTGATCTAGACACAATCATGAAACCCTCCTAGAAACTTTCTCTTTCTCTCCTGGAATCCTGCTTGCTTAAGAATATTTTAAAAAATGACAACACCACATTATTCTTATTTATCCTCAAAATACATAATAGCCATAGACTTTCTTTGTGGTACTTTTCCTTTTTAGACCTAAAGTAAACACGTTCATCTCTCTTTTTTTTTTTTTTTTTTTAAAGGAGAGTTCCTTTTAAAGTTCCTAGCTCCTTTTGTTTTTTTTTTTTTCTTTTTTTTTCAAAAAAAGACCCCTGCATCATGAATCTTAGCACAAAGCAGTAAGGTCACTAACGCAGGTACAGTTACATCCTATTTCCCACTATGAAGAAATTTTCATATTGCCGTGTCCAGCATAGGACACTTTATTTCCTATAATAAATCACAACCACTTCAGAAACAAAACCACAATTTTCAGATGCATTTGCGTGGCTTTTCCCCACCTTATATTTGCACACTTCGCACAGCGTGGTCTTGGTCCACGACCAAGCGTGTCAGGCACACAGCAATACAAATAAAATGTAACACATCTGACAGGAGAAAAGCAGACTTCTACGCGGAACCAAACTCAAACATTACACCGCATATTTACTTTGCATGTCCAAAAATGCTTTCAAAGTGTCTTTGCCAGTCTTCAGCACTTCTGCTGACCACATCCTTACTGGTCATAAAAGAAGGCTCAGATTCAACGGACTTTAGTATGGTCCTGGGTCGTCGGTGACGATATGTCCCTGCTAAATTATATACTTTATCTGCCACCCACAAACATAAGAGCCTAGCAATAACGATCAAACGCTGTACTATATGTGTTAAAACGTTTTAATCCCTTTACTAACACAGAGTGCTCACTTGTTACAGAAATGCCAGAACACGTCCTACCAAGATTAAAAGTGACTTACCTGTTCAGTAAAAAAGACAAAAACCAACCTTCTGCAGGTATTTGAAGTTTTCCCTGGATATTTAAGGACCTCTTTCAGAAATTTAAAGCCCTATTATGCTAAAAAAGTACAAGCAAAAAAGGATCCAAAATACTCCGTAACAGGAGAGTCAGCTTCTGGCTTTCCAGGGCATTGCTATGCGAAAGACAAACCCAGCAAATAACTTCTCCATTCATCCGGTGTGCAGAAACACACGTAAATTGTCAGGCCTCGCAGCTTACCAAATCCGCCTTTTCTAAGCAAAATAAACTTGGAGAAAACTTTACGGGCCTGAAAATTTGTCCGCCGTCCCCAAGCGTATCAAGTGGTGTAATAAGGAGTAGTAAATAATCGTTATCTAAGCCACTTACTAAGTCTTCGACGCTTTTCATTTCGTGCTCCGCGGAGTGGGGCCGCGGGAGCCCGCGGGTGGCCGC
>NW_009215099.1:0-3636 GCF_000690835.1 Fulmarus glacialis
CATATATATATATATATATATAATTTTACCTTGGAGAAACTTCAGACAAACTTGAATTGTTTAATTGCAAATTAAGTCATAATATGAAACTCTTCAGTTTCTGGCTGTAATGTGCTGTCTTTGCCTGCAATAAATCAGTCAGAGTGTGCGGAGCAATTTAGGATTTGGTCTGGAGGCTGCACAGGAGGAACTTCATTGCTCCTCGATGGAGCAACTGCGTGGAGGGAGCAGGTGTGTTTATAACCATCAGCAACGAGTGCTGGCTGCTTATAGAAAGGGATCAGGACAGGGCTTGAACCACTGACAAGTCTCAACAGGAATTCCTGGTGTTTCCTCTTCCCCCCACCCCCCTGTCAACCCTGGAAGCTGTAAACATTTAGGACAAAGAATACAGAAATCTCCATTACAAGTAAAATTATTAACTTCCCTTTCTGTCGAATTCTGCACAATTTATTTTTTTCTGATCAGCTGAAATGCTTTTTATTCCCTCAGGGTAAAACTCTATTAGTAACCATCAAATGGCATGATTTCATAGTATTTATGTGATTGTATATGTAGATAGATTTATATATCTTGGTTGCTTACTGCAAGGTAATTTCACTGAGCAGTGGGTCCAAATAATAAAAATAAAAATTCAAACAATAAAATGCCAGGAGGTCCATGCACTTATTACTGAAAGTTGTGATAGAAAATTGGTGTTCAGTCCCCCTTAACGTTTTTGCAAGTGAAGAAAGGGAGTGCCCTTTTAACTGGGTGAATAATGCTGGAATCCACCTCGATGGTAGGAAATCCCCCGCAGAACAGGAAGGATGGTGAACGCTGCGACCTGAGCGCAAGGTCGGCAGCAGCCCCTGCAAATGCCTGGCTGAGCTGCTGGGCTGCTGGAGTATTTGAAGTGCTGGAGAAGTGCTTTGGAAATGAAGGGGAGGGGTAGTACGGTTCAATGTTACTGGCCTAGTTCACATGCATTCTGTCAAGGGGTTTATCTGGAATTCCCTTTTTGTTGGAAATGAGGGACAGGAAGGAACTGTAGTTTTCTAAGGAGAAGCAGGGGTAGTGTGGTGGTTTTTTCAGCATCTATTATTATAGTCTGAGGACCATGATCTGGTCTGGCAGAAATACGGTGATAGCATCTTTAAGCTCCTGTAGATGTTTTTGTGAACTCTTCAGCATCCGCTGTTGTGGCAGGATTCATGTAAAAGGTTTTTCTTCTGGGGACAGAAATTAGGATACACTAAGAATGAGAGTCATCTTGCAGTATTTCCAAAACATTCAGGTTCCTGCAAACTTGTAAAAGTTTGGGATAGGGGCTGCATAAGACAGGTATTAAAATAAAAAGCAGAAAAGGTATCTTGAAAGATGGATGAAAAACACAATTTGTTTTGATAGAAAACCAAAACCATCGAAAACTGTAAACCGTTTTGCACCTTATTTGCACCTTACTTGCAACATGGTTGTGTTGGGTTTTGTCCTCACCTTGGGGAGTTGAGTGCTCAGAGCTTGTCTTTTGGTTTGTGGTGGGACTCCTGTTTCTCTGGCTCCACGGGCTCTCCCGGAGCACCAGGCAGGCGTTAGGAGCAGAAGGGGTCTGACTTGAGCTGAAGAGCTAAATAGGGTGGTCTTAGCAGTGGCTTTGTGCAGGTTTCTCAAGCAATAAAGAAAGTAGAAACCCCCAAGGCAGTGCACTGGCGTGTTGTCTATGAAAGCCCTTGGGCTGAGTATCTCTTGATTGATTCCTTACTGGGCTGGAACTGCTCCAATCCTGTTCTTGATGGAGCTGTTGACAATGCTGGTCTCTCAGAGTAGTAGTTCAGGACCAAGCTTAATTTGCCTCAAATGCCATCAAGTGTGAATCTTCACACAACAGTGATAACTAAACCCCATTTGTAATTAGATACAACGGCTTAATTTACTTTTAATTTAATCCTCAACCCACTAAAAAGTCCAGGCATGATAACAAATGCAGATTTTGCGGTATTTCACAACAGAAGTTGAGATGGTGAGCTCCACCGTGGGTTCCCTGTGGTCCAGGACAGCTCAGGCAGCACAGCTCCCTCCCCGCTGAGGCATTTCTGTTTGCAACGAGACGTTCGCGTCCACTCTCCTGGGTCCAGATAGGCGTTTGGGGACAGCATGGCCCAGTTTCCACCTGTAGTGCGAGTCTTGGACACTAAAACGCATACGTCCCAGAGAAACACATTAATATTTTATGGACTGAAAAGGAGAAAAGTGTTAGTGCTGACCTGCAGGTGGCATGCTCAGGATGCTGAATGTGGCTGGGAGATGTCCTACTTTTTTTTTTTTTTCCCCCCTTTCCTTTTTCCCCCCTCCCAGCCACATTGCAGGGAGCTGCTCTGCTGGGCACCTGCCAACATTCAGGCAGCAGTTACATAAGAACAGCTTTTTTTCCTGGAATTTAGGCCCGCTGCTGATGTGTGACCTTCAGTGGTAATTGCCAATAAATGCGGTGGAGATGTTTACAGTCACCGCGGGCTGTGCCGGGGCCGCCAGCCCCCAAGCCTGCGCCGGTAGCAGCCGTGCCTGTGGGGCTGCCGATGCTTCCCAGGACCACTGGTCCCATACCATTGGATCTGGATTTTATTTTTCAGGGTGAAGAGGGGGTGCTCTGCTGCTTCCCCCCCACGGGGCTGGTGGGGCCCTGGGTGGGGGCCAGCAAACACCAAAATGACCAAATCCAGCAAAACTCTATCAGCACCCGGAGTTTCCCATGTAATTATTTAGTCCTTTTTAGGATTTGAAGTTAAAAAACTGAATTAAGTAAAACCCCAGGTTTTTTTTTGTTGTTGGGGTTTTTCTATTTTTATTCAGTAATGACACTTCTTTATGCAGCTGATAAAACGGTATCCAGAAAAATACACCTGCAGACCCACTCAATATAGTTTTGGGGTTTTTTTTTTTCACCTCTTCACTTTGGTCTTGAGGTTTCAAGTAGGTAAAAAGGGAACTGAAAATCCTGGTTCAAAGGGGTTGACTGAAGTAACCTTCTCGGTGCTCTTTATCAATGATAAACTAAAACTACGATGGCTGAGTAAGGTGCAAAATATGTGCTATTTTATGCATCTTCTATTGGAGTTGGAAAATTTGTTAACCTCTTAAGTGCTGGAGAGATGCACTTATAAATTATATTCCTTGTAGAGAGAGCTTATTCCACAGTCATTTCTCTTGTGTATTTTGCACCTAGACAGTGCTTCACTTGTTATGTCTCAAGCAGAGGAAATGCAGGCTCTCATAAATTTTTGTGGGCTGCCTTATATTTTTTTTCCTTCAGAAATCCTGCAATCTTTGGACTGCTTTTATTGCATGAACTGGAATTGGTGAGCTCTTTGGAAAAGGAGACTGGAACATTTCTTACAGTTATTTGTAACAAAAAAAAAATATTTACACCATCTTACCAGTTAATTAAAACTGCTAATGTAAAATGTGTAGTGAAGATAGTTCTTACTATATTCAGTTACTGTAAAAGACCTGCAAGATTGAGGATTTAAAGAGAAGCAAGTGATTGCACTCCCATTGAAGGTCAGTGGCGTATCAGAGACTGAGGTCTCTAACTCCAGGAAAGCCTCAGCCCAAGTAAAACATGCTTTCTCAACTGAAAACTGGAAAATGAGAGAAGGC
>NW_009215099.1:3652-13550 GCF_000690835.1 Fulmarus glacialis
GACCTTTCAGTGCAGGCACTGACAGCCCTTATGCCAAATTTCCCACCTCATCGTCTGGCAGCACACAAAGTCTCTGCGAATTCACTGAGATAAGTCGGGGGGGTTTAGCCACGTCCCCGATCCGGGTGTGCGCAACAGCGGCAAGGCGAGGGGGTGTAAGCGTGTGGTTGCTGCTCCATCACGTGCCGGTGGGAGCCAGGGGGCTGCCTCTGCCCCCCGTAAGTCCCACATGTCTTCTGCGAGGGCCTGGAGAGCTGCGTGGCTCAGAGGAGCCCGTGCCAGGACAAGGTGCTGCTTCACATCTCGTGCTCCCTCTTAATTTATGCAGGTGTGAGATCTGCACCACTGAGATCTCCATCACTAAAAATGCGGTGTTCGGCAACTTTGATGCAGGTCTGTTATAATGGTAAACTGTGGGAAGTTTGTCAAAGCAGTTCAGCGCTCTTAGTTCCCAGTTATTCCCCTCTGCCCTGAAACTTATCCATAGCAAGTCAAATGTGTGTTTGACAAACACCTACATATCATCTGCAGAGGCTAGAAATTTCCTATCCAAATTTTTTCTCGGTTCTACAAGGTAACAGTATTGGCCTTACAAAGGAGACTTAGCAAGCAGGTAACCTACGTGGAGTTTTCTGGTATTATTGAAGAGTTATGGAGGACAGCAACATAATTTGTGCTCCAGTCTGTTGTCATGAATCAGACTAGCTGGTGCTTTTGCTCTGTCTTTCAAGTAACAGCTATACTGAATGTATTTCACAGAGAAAAGAGGAGAAATTCAGAAAAGGGAGGAAAAAGTGGAAAGGGACTTCCAGGACTGTATCTAAACAGCCAGTCCCACTGGAACTCCAGCTGATAGCGGAGATGGTAATGCGAGAGCTGAGGCAGAGGAAGCAGAGGGCAGTGGTTTCAGAATAACGTATATCTGAGATCTTCGCTGTAGTTCTTTGCATCTGGATATACAACTCAGCTATCAGAAGCTTAATGTGATCTTTGGCTGACTGACTCTCTAGTTGTGTTTTTCCCCTTTTTATTTCCTCCTCGATGCCAAATCTCTCCCCCTGCCACCCCGATAATTAGATGCCATATGCATGGAGTTGGGTTGGTTCCTGAATTCACAGATTTCAGGACCAGAAGGGACCGCTCGGTAATTTAACCCGACTTCCTGCACAGTGTAGGGCATCTCATTTCTTGCCATTACTTCTCTACCGAGCCAAATTAATTTAGTTTGACTAAGTTGCTTCAAAACGCTCAGTGTTGATCTTGAAGACCTCCCAGGACAGGTGTTGGTTTACTCCTGCCTGTCACCTTCGTATCCGATTTAGAGGGATGTTTGGAAAAAGACCTAAAGGAGATGTGTGGTAGTTTGGAAAATAGCATCAGCCTGTGGAAGTTAAGCAGTCTGAGGTTTGTCACCTCTCAATCCTTTGAACTCAGAGATGCCCTGAAGTGGAGGAGGTTTGTACTTGTACGTGTGCTGGTTTGTCTATTATTTTGTCACAATTCCAAAGTTTGGTGAGGCTGAAGAGAAAAGGATGAGGTTTTTGAAAGTGTTCGTGTGTGTGTGCTCACACAAACATGCAGGTTTTTCTGATAAGATTACTTCTCACCCATTTTTAACATTACAATATGAGATGTTTTCCATCCTGTTTTGCCGAAGCCACTATCTGGAGTAGACCCAGTCTATGTGAACTGGAATCTCCAACTGCCTTTTAAATGCATTTCAAGCCTTTTCAGCGCTCAGTGTTCTGGATGTTTACTACATAGTTGAGTTGAAAAAAAATATTGAGAAAAGCAATCCTGAGGCTTTAAACCTGAATGACAATCTTTCTGGATTTCCTCAAACCATTTCCACTTTTTTATCCACAGTGCTAGTTGTTTGAATTTTCTGTGAAAGACAGGATTAGACAACTTTCATCTTGATAGTTATTTTGAAAGCAAATGAAAATGAAACTTTCATACCTTCTTCAAAATCATAAAGGAAAAGGACTGAAACCTCTTCCATATCTCCTAAGTTGAGCTGTGATGAGTTCACACTTGAGCTGTCACTTGCTTTGGTGGTTTTTGAGGTAGATACATCCACTGTTGAATCAGATAAAGACCATTCTGGGAAACACACGTAGTCTGTGTTGGGGAAATGGATGCTAGAAGTATTACGGTCACCAACAGGTCAAAGAAATTGTAATTCTCCTGTTACGGCTAATGATGAGTGGTTTATTTGCCAGCCTTGCGGGAATGGAAACTTCAAAGGAAGAGGGGGTTTTGCACAGCAAGTTGAAAGGAACTTTTGCTACTGCGAGCAAAAAGTAAAGACGACGTACTCTTCTCTGACCCTGCCACCCACTACATTTCAGTTTAAAAGCTGGCCACTGTGTCTGTGGCACTCACCTGGCCGCTGTTCGGTATTCCACAAACTTGCCCCTGCCCACCAAACCATCACTTTTCTTCTAGGTGGAGAGCTGAGGTATACGGAGGCACAAGAAATCTAGCAAAATTACTACTTCAGTCTACTTTCCCACCCTATTCAATCCTTCTTGTAAAGCATAAGCTGATACTTTGCTGTTGCAGCACACAGGATACTGCAAAGTGTAGCACAGTAACTATAGCTCAGTAATTCTTTGCTATTTTAACCTATTTTGACTCAAAGAATAACGATTTCAGTATTTGGATTTTATATTCTTACTGAAAGATTGCTGAAGGCCATGCTTATTTGGAATGATCCATCCAAGCATTGCCAAGGGCAGTAGCTTTTGCTTGCAGATGAGTTTGTGGGGCTGGTTCTAACATGCTGATCTATTTATACATGCTGTCTGTGCTACAGTGGGAAGGCACAGGAATTTGCTAGCTAGAATATGTACTTTTTCCTTCTCCAATTAAGTTGGAAAGATCAAACTAATTTCATGCTGATTCTTCATCTGTGCTGGTTTTCAGCCCCAAAATGTACATGTATGTTTGATTAAAATGTGGTCATGTTATAAGCCCAGGAATAAGGAAGCTTTCATTTGGAATCCGAAGTCCAGTATGTTATCTTGTGGCAGTCATGTCCACTTGACCTGCCAGCTTCAGTCTCCCCTCCTCTGGAAGGAAGGTACCTCATTTCCCTTACAGGGGAATATGCACAATTTCCTTGCTGCTGTTGACTACTTACGAAAGGAGGAATTTTTTGCTTTGCTCTGAAGCAAGTTGTGCAGACGGTGTCTGCAATCAGAACAATGTGCTGAGACTCCTTAATGACTTGATACGGCGCTTCCAGTGTCCAGCCTACAAGCAGCAAGGGTGTACAAATCGGGCTGTGCAGGAACTGTGTGTTCCTCTGCATAAATGAGGTTCTTCCTGTTAACTTTCGGTCCTCTGGCTTAAATACTCCCTGCTTCAATTTGACCAAGAGAGAAATGGTTTGCATGCTTGTGAAGTTTCCAAGAGTGGTGACAATGCAAGGAAACGGTGTACCAAAGGCCGTGTGAATTAGCCAGGAGGAAAGTCCATTAGGAGAAGAACGGAGAACGGTTCTTCCTGGCCAAGGAGCCCCTGCCCACGGAGCACTGCAGGGGAAGCGCTCGCTTCTCTGGCTCCTTCTTGGGAAGTGGAGTCTCTCCGTGTTTAGACTTCTGGATCTCGTGGCCTTCCTCTCCCTTTTCTGTGCATTACCTATGCTGCAGCAGATACCGGGTTAAAATACCACGGTCGCTCTCCCAGCCTATGCTTGGTTTGTCTGTCTAGTTCGTGTGCCCTCTAGGCAGACACGGACAATGAGTGGCTGACTTAATTTGGTATTACTGTATCGTCCTTGTCTTATTTCTTAGTGTCTGTTCCTGAGAAGTTAAATCAATTTACCCACGATTTAGTAGGCAGTTTCATTTGAATGTTTAGGTCTCTGTTGTATGTCTAAGCTCTACTAGATAAAAGTTGCTTGTCTTCATCTGTTTCAATGTGATGATCAGCATTTTAAATTTGAAAAGCTGTCACCGTTAAGCCTCTTGTTTCATTGCTCGTGCTTTGGTGCTGTATCCCATATCTTTTATCTCGGGAAAAGCATGTTTATAGATGAGAATCCACTGAAAGCATTTTTTTTTAAACTAACATTGGAAGTCTGCTGCCTTTCTGTGACATGCAGCCCTGGCTTCTTCCTCCTCCTCCCCGCTGGGGATGGGTGTGCTGCCTCGCCCTCTGCGAGTCGCAGATCCCGGGTGCGCGGTGCGAGCAGGCTGCCCAAAAGTGCATTTCTGCATTGCAGGCCTGTGTGCACCTGCAACTAAAGCTTTTTGCTTGTGCCTCTGTGTTCATGCAAAGTAGTTCGGGATGTTCAAAGGATACCTGCTAAATTTTCAAAATGTAGCCCTTTTAGGAGCTGGGTGGGTGGGAGGGTGTAAACAGTAATTGTGGTTGTAATTCATTTGTGATGACTCAGCTAAGTCAAGTGCTTTGCTAGCTCCCTTCCCCTAAGTGTTGACCACTAGATTTCTGTTGGGATGAAAGATTCTTGAAGAATGACTAATTTTTCTGCATTTTACTTTCAACTAGCTGCCGCAACCTCCAGAAACGGAAAGCTCTGTAGAGGTGTGTCACCCACCTATATTTGTACAACAGGCAAATATTGGTGTTTTGAAGTAGTCCTGGTGGAGTGTCTTGTTGATAAAAAAAACTGTGAAATGTGTGTTCCTGCGTGTTAGACAGTGAAAAATAAGTAGACTTGTTGAAGTGGTTTAATCCAGTACAGCATCAGCGTGATAGTCTGAAAATATTAAAAAACCCCCATGTAAACAGCCCCAAATCTTTGTTCCTTTCAGTCATTTCCCTTATGCTTTTACGGGAGGGACTGTTTGAAAAGCCTCCTCTCAAATCCACCTGCGTTAGCAAAATGAGACCGTTTCTCAGGCTCCTAATACAGAATTTGGTTTTCTCTTTGTCTCACATATTTAAAAACTTTGAGAAGGACATGGAGGTGTCAGAAGTTGTTAGTGGAAACTTCATAATCCCAGAGCAGCTGGGTGTCCCATTTAAAATGCCACAGTGAAACAGCTAATGGTCACTTCACATCTTCAAGTGAATTGGATATGTAGGCACATTTCCTTTGAGATACACCAGCATTAGTTTGCGTAAGACAGTTTATTTGCCAAAATGAAGACATAAGAATTTACGAGATCTCAAATTCTTTTGAAATTAATGGGACATCCAGAGATGGCATTGGTAGATTGTACAACTGGGTGTTATACCAGTGCAAATCTAAGTGAAACAACATGGAAGTCTAAATCTAGGACAGCGTCAATTCTCTGAGCTATATAAATATGAAGATTATAAATACGTTTTGAAATCATGAAGGAAAAAATTTAGTTTATGGTGTTTTAGACCTTATGTATTTGTAATTTTTGTGGAATAGTGTTTAAACGTAAATTGAAAGTCTGAGTGGTCACAGAATGACTTTGAGATGTTTGGGAGATGGCTCCTGGTTTAAGATGGGTCCCTGTATAGAATGGTTGTTCCTACACATTTTCAGAATGCTTTAAAGCAGCAAAACCTCAACATACTTCAGGTTTACAAAGTGGAAGTTCCATTCCTGAAAATTAACATCTGAAATAAGAGATTTGATTTGGAAACATGCACATGCCGAGGGACTTTGTTTAGTGAAACCCCACTGAAGTCTGTGGCATTGGAACAGAAATCCCACAGGTTTTGTCAGAGGCCCTCCGCAGTCTCAAAAGAGCTTCATTGGCCACAGTCAGATATGTTGAAGTACCTACACTTCCTCCAGAAGTGTGCGTATAGTGGGACGGGGTGTTTGTACGTGTGTGTGTATATGTATGCATGGGCATGCATGGTTTGAGTTCTTAAAAACTTCTGTGTGTTACTGGTAACTGTAAAATTAGACAGACTTTGTGTTTTCTTTAAATCCATGAGAATGTGTTGGCATATGTGCATGCCGTGGTGGCCTGCTGGAGGGTGGCAGAGCAGACTGGTTAAGTACTGCCAGAGCTAATTGAGGGCAGATGTTCTGTGTAGATAGCTTGTCAGTCGATCTTCCTCATCTCCCCCCTTGCTTTCAGCTGCGACTTCCTTTAATATTTTCCATGAGTGCAAAGATGTTAGTGTCTCTTTAGTGTTGTTCTGCTTTAAAATGGAATTTCTGCATGCACAGCAGGAGCTTGATCAAAGTCTACCACAGAGGCAACTGGAGGATCATAGAAGGGTATGTACAGCAGTCAAGCACGTTCAGAACTAATCCTCTACCTTTTCCTTTTAAACAGTGAAGTGTAAGTCATGTAAGAAACTTCTGTGGTTAACTGCTCGCTGTCAGTCTCTTGGAAAATCTAAAACGATCAGTCACACTTACAAAACGGGGTGCTGGAGCACCTTTACTTGTATTAAATGGAAGGAGCAAGTGTTTGGCTGCTCTGAATTAAACCTCAGATCCTGGTCTAGTCTGTTCACACTTTCAAAGCACTCCCCTTTGGTGATGATCACACAATTATGAAGTGAGATTAATCAGTGCTTGGGGAGTTTGCCTGCCTTGGCCACACCTCCCCCTTTGTAAACAGCCACGCTGCAAAATCAGTGTCGTTAATACATTTCTCAATTTCTTCTGCTTTTGTAGCTGGGAACAGAATAGCAGCAACTTATAACTGCTTCACGCTTAAGTATTATTAAAGATTCTCTGTTTTAAAGATTATGACAGGTTTTTGATATCACTTAAACTGAGTTGTGTATTGCATCTGCTTTACTGGTAAATGTACAATAATGTTTGTATACTACTTACTGTTAGGTTACCTTGATGGTGAATGCAGATGAAACTGAATGCTGTTGGGTTTTTTTTTCTAGCTAGCATATTTGATTTTTCTTATTGCTGCCAAACATCTGATATTTGTTTGCATACTGTACGCATCAAAGTGGTGTACAACAGTAACATGATGGTTAAAGAACTGTTCTGGAGCCAAGCATTGCAGCTGAATTAATTATAACATTTCTTAAATACCACTTATTTTTTCTCCCCTCTGCTTTGATCACGTAGTCATATACTTGTTAGCTAACACAGTGGGTTTGAGTAATTTTGTAGGAAACAAATTTTTTTCTTCCCAGTTAGAATTCAAAATGCTAGTGAATGCAGATTGCCAAACTTCCAAAATCGTGGATCAGCATGCTTTCAGACTAGAAACAACAAATGCCCGATACGTGTTCCCACTTGTATTTTCTGATTACTTGTCCTGTTTTGGATACACTACTGCTATAGACAACAGAGGTGCTGCAGGTCTGTCCTCGGAACTGGAGCTCCCAGTGAGGTTTCTCCACTCACCCCAACTATTTTGACCATGGAACAGAAGTTGCCTTCTGCTCCACAGTGTACCAGAAGGAAAGTCTAGAGCCAACCCCAGGAGCTTTAGTTACCTTTCTGAATTCAGGAGGAGGTGGAGTTACTGAACAGCCATTCTTGTGGTTCGATGTGTGTTGTTATCTTTGTAGTAAGTAGTAAAAATTACTGATTTTAAATGCCAGTTGATACGATGACAGCCAATTAGTTTAACAGAAAAGGAAAAAGGTAATGTGAGAGCTCCATTGTAACTTGATTTTTGGCATAGGGCTTATATGGGTATCAAGTTGCCTTTCTAAGCAGTACACATGTAGAAGGAAGATGTAGTTAAGGGTTTTTTTTTGTCTGGTTTGACCTTGTTCTGTCATGTAGCCTTCCTTACCTGCCAGACTGAGAGCAGAAAGATGGTTAAAGCACTACATCATGTACTCAACACTCTCATGTCGCTGTCAGTCAAAGTAGCTCCTCTGGGATAAGATTTTGCATGAGCTTTTGAATTTAGTCTCTTACCTCTCCTACATGTTAACTATTTGGCCCAAGCAGTGACAAGCCTATGCACCTTGGAAAAGTGCTCATCTTCTTCTACTGTTGCTTCCAAAGTAACTTGCCTTTTTTTCTTTTTTGGGGACTTTTGGAAGCAGCTGGTTGGAAAGCTCTCTTTGTGTTTATTTTACAGCTTGTCTCCCTGCTGCTTCCCCCGTTCCCATCTGATTTCATAAAATGCAGCTCCTGTGCTGCAGCTTTCACACTAATAATCTAGAGGAGCAACTTTTAATCTGCTGAATTGTAGTGACCAGAAGCAGACGGGGGGAGCCCTGACATTAGCACCAGCCTTGCAGGGAGGGCAGCGATCCCTGACCAGCTGCAGGCAGGTGTTGAGCTGCTCCATTTCAAAGTGATGTCTGAAATTTGGTAGAGGACTGTTAATTTCCAGATAGGTTTTTGTCTTTGTACATTGGGTTGTAAGGATTTCTCTAAGCTACCTTTTGTGGGTGCCAGCTTTGTATCAAAAGCAGTGTGGCTGCGGCAGTGCTGGAGTTTTGCATGAGCCAATTAATGCACATTTACATTCTTCCATTTACTTATTTGCGTTTTAAAGGTCTCTTGTGAAAGTTTAAAAAGTAACGCTTCACTTGCATGACAGCTAATATTAAACCTCGTAGTTAATGACATTTTGAATCTATAGTCAGACAACTAATTTCATTTGAAATACAACTGAAAATCAGTGTCAAGCACTTGTTTTGTGAATGAAGATCAAGATACTTTAGTTCATCCTGACAGACGTTTAATATGAAATTATTCTTGGCTAGATCAATTTTTTTTTTTTTTTTTTTAAATCCTGCTGTACCCACAGCACGCTGCCATTAGCAGAATGGTAGCTCCCAGTTAAAATAATCACCAGTTTTCCTTTTTGCACAGAGACCTTATAAAAATCTGTTAATCCAACTGCAGTGTTTGTGTGTCTGCCCGTTGCTGGCAGTACCGCCAGCTTTTGTACGGCTCCCTGAATTGCTGGGAATTCCTGTAAAGACTTAAGTGAGAAGTGCAGGGTCCGCAGGTTAACATTCAACCTGGGAGGTGTTTTGATCTCCTCTGGCCTCCGCTGACGGCAGCGGCGCGTGCTCCGCGTGGCCGTGCCGGGTGCTCCCGGGGGCGCGGGGCCGGGGTGTCGGGGTTATCTGAGGACCGGTGCCCCGCGGTGCCCGCGGGCTCATGTGCTCGGATACTGACTGCTGGCGTGACCGGGCGGCTCGGGCAACTGCCAGCAGGGACACAGGGAACAAAGAGCTGGGATGCAGCGGGGATCGCTCGGGTTTCCGCTCGGCGGCTGACAGCGTTAGATCGCATCAGTTGCTGATGGAGGGGAGAAAAGACTGTGTCCCTGTAACATTGGTGAAACGGCAGAATAGGATAGGTTTGAGAAGATGGGATTGCTCGCTCACAAAACCATTTCTGATGTTACTCTTTCTCTAATCCTCCTCTTCATTTTGTGTTGGTGCCACTTTTTTACATTCAAGACTGAGACAATAGATCTTAATTTAAAAAAAAAAAAGCTCTTTGAGAATAAAATCTGTCTAGAAAGCAAAGCTTTACACAAAAACTGAACTGTAGCTGTTTCTGGTGCTGGGAACCCATAATCTTATTTGAGCCCCATGAGATCCCCCGGTGTCCCAGCCTTCCCGAGCACATTGGGAGTTGCTCAGTGGATTTTTCCAAATCTCCAGGGTTTTGGTTCCCCCTCCCTCACTGCAAGTAGGCTAATGATAACAGCAGTGCCCTTGCTACTGAATATTACTAGTTTGTTTGTTCATTAAGCTCACATCATGATTTCATTATCCTCTTTGAATCAAGGGTGAGGCACTCAGACAAGTTTTGGTCAACCGTTATTATGGCAACGTGAGACCAGCGGGACGGCGCGAGAGCCTCACCACCTTCGGCAATGGCCCCTTGTCTGCCGGAGGCGCCAGCAAAGCCGGGGCAGGAGGTAGGACATGCTCCTGCTCATCAGCGGTTCGTGTGATCTGCCCTGCCAGATGCTGTGTGTCTGTGCCTGCCTGACAAATCAGTATCTTACAGGTGAAATAGGTTCCCCCCCCCCCC
>NW_009215099.1:13581-31271 GCF_000690835.1 Fulmarus glacialis
CTTCTCCCTTACTGTTCTGTTCTATGAAATCCCAAAAAAGAAGAAACTATCCACATGGATGGGGAAGAAGTCCTGCTTGCATGTCGCTCCTGGCTTTGGAAACTCCAATGTGTTCTAACTCTCCTCGAGGGATTTCACTTTAGGCTGAGCAGAGCATCGCTCTCCTGTCTCTGATCATGTTAACTCCTTTTTCCTCATGCAGATGCGAGCAGTGGTGTTCTTCTCCTAACTGCATTTGAGAAAGTACTTTAAAATTAAGCAGGCAGAGCTTTTTATACTTTCCAGAGACTGTCTTGGGTTGGCTTGAATTTTATGACTTTGCTTTGAATGAATGTACTTAGAAAACCTGATCAGTTTAATATTTGCAATAATATTTGGGAAATGTGCTCATAGGGATGTCAGATTATTAACCATATCAGAAACAAAAACATGTCATTGTATTACAGAGAGGTTGCAGGGTAGGATGAGCAAAAATTTGGTTTGAAGTCAGTTATAAGGTAGTTTACTTAATTTGAGACCATTGCTAAGAAAGTCAGTAATGTCATGCACATTTTGTAAAAACACGGTTCAGTGGGTTTTGCCTCTTCAAAATAAAGACTGTGGGTAATCCTGTTGAAAGCAGGCCTAATCACAAACAAACGAAAAACACTAATTCCCCCTCTTCTTTGAAGTTGATATATATTGCATTTGTCCTTATGTTGTGCTGCCTACCACTATACTCTTCCGCGTTCTAGAGCATTTTGCTTCAGTTTGCATTCTTCCTGCCTCTTCCACAAACTCTTGCCTGCTTAGTTTTTTTGGTCTGTTTATCCATGAAGTTCACAGTTCTGTAATTGTACAGAAGCATAGCGTTGGCTTTGCCATCCTCTGGAATTTGTCTCACCTTTCGCCATCCCCTCACTGGTCCTGCAGAGCCTCTACCTCTCTTTGTATCCCTGAATCCACACTGTTTCCAGAATCCTCTTCCAATACACCAGCCTTCTTTCCATCTTCTGCTGCTAGTGAAGGCAGCAGTGGCAATAACCCTTTCCCATTGCCAGCCCAGGCTGTCCTTCCTCAGGACATCTCCTCCCACAGACTTGCACATGTTAAAGTGGTGTTAAGTGCCCATCTTACAACGTGCCCGATCTGTGCTCTAAGGTACAAACTCTTCCTTGCAGAAATGTTAGGAGCTGAGTTTATCGCTGTTAACAAACATGTGCACACCATTTGGGATAGCTTAATAACTTAAACCAGAAGAGTGGAGCCACCACTGTAGGGTGGCGGGGTTTGAATCTCAGCCTGTTTCTCATTATCACCTTTATAGGAGGAAGCTCCGGATCGAGCTCAATGAGCCGAGGTGAGATGAGTTTGGCAGATGTCCAATGTCATCTGGATAAAGAAGGTGCATCCAACCTGGTCATAGATCTCATCATGAATGCCACCAGTGACAGAGTCTTCCATGAGAGCATCCTGCTAGCCATTGCCCTTCTGGAAGGTGGGAACACTACAATACAGGTAGGGAAATGGAAAACTTTAAGCTCATAACTAAAACATTGGGAAGGGAAATGTTTTTATGAAATCCAGGAAACTTGAGGAGGTTAAGGAGATGGGAGGGGAAATGACTAAATGATCTTTGACCTGTAATTAGGGGAAATATTAGTGTCTACCATGCAAAAGTTAATTTATTAAATGTCTGCATGGGTATTGGGTGATTTCCCAGGGCAGTATAGAGGAACATATAACAAACCAGCTTTGTAGCATGATTTTATGTGACTACTTTTATGCAACTACTTTTATGCAACAGTTTAAGCAACTGCAACATGCTCAGAGACTTTTACAACTAGCTCTTAGATTTCAGACTGGAATTTAAAGTAACTGTATGGTAAACTTCATACCACCACCTGTAATCCTGTAATCTTGCTGTCCTTTGTTTCTGTGTTTTAAATAAGGATTTGGTTTCCCTAAATAAGAATTGCACCTGGTATGGATTTTAATGAACATACACCAACTAGCTTGTACGGTATTCTTCCAAACAGAAAGTAAAACCTTATTATGGCAAAAGACGCCTACAAAGATTATTGAACATGTAATATCTTATTCTTTTGACTTTGCATGTGTTCTGTTTGCAAACAGTCTGTTTCAGTCTTGGACAATGGGCTTTATGTGTAGCAATTCCAGAGAGTGTTATCCCTCTCCTACCCCACTGCCATGTGTTTCCCATGTCTGAACAAAACAATCGGTGATTTGTTTAAGAAGGTCAATTTTGCAGATTGTTCCTTTCACTCAGAGAAGTGATACATCCAAATGTTTGATACACATACAGATTTAGGCTTATAATTTGATGCCATTTGTGCTGCATCCTAATTAGGAACATTTATTTAGGTACTTAAAGATAAAACACACTATCACTTTCAGAAGAGCTTGGGCAAAGAGAACTAAAAATATCTTGTGTATGTGGCCCACTGTTCCCAGTATGGTATAACCACTCCCCAGTCCTTTATTTTTCTGCCTGAAAACCAAACTACCCGAAAGACGCAGTCTGTCTCTGGTATCGCTGCAGCAGCTAAGAGTCACCGCAGTGACAATGCCTCCATGGCAACTTCTGGGAGAAATGTGTGACCAGACTGAGGGCAGCGCTCCACGTTGTGCTTAATCGATTCGAACTGTGGGCCGTTGCCACAGCGGCCAGTCCTGTTCTAGTTAGCTCTGCTTGACCCCTCGTTGTACGGCTCGTGCAGCTATGGAGTGAGTTGGATTAAGCGGCTGATCTGATGCAAAACTGGCCTGCCAGTGAAAATGGATTTGATCCCATAGAAATGTCTGGCTCAAACCTGACCAGAGATGACTATCCTTTGGGCAGCAGTACGTGGTGAGACTTGATTAAGTGTAATGTGGGGCTGACTAGTTATAATTGATCACTATGGTTAAAACATGCACTAGATCTCTACAGCAGCACCTCTTGTTTTTATGCAAACTTCTGTTGAGAGGAGAGGGAACCTTTTGGGACTCCTTCACTGGCTCTGTAATCAGTACCCTCTTTTTTTGCCTGTGTATATGCTCTAGATTGAAGCTTCTTTGCAAAAGACAAAGTGGGAATCAAGTGTTTAAAATCCCGTGTCACCTTAAACTGCAATGACAGGATTAACATTCCTTGGGGAGAGTCACTTAAATTTCCTGCTCTTCTCCAATGTAAAAGAAGCTGAGCTTTCATCTTCCTAGCTCTCAGGGAGCTCAGGTAACCTCACACTGTCATGCTGGAAGGAAAAAGAAATTCTGCACCAGCCTGATGTGGAGAGATCCTTCGCTTGTGCTGGAACCCAGAACTAATGGATTGAGTAGAGTCTCTTCCCGCTGCGTGCGAATCAGTGTTGGAAGCAGATGCCTTAGCTCATCTGGTCAAGGGAAATCTGCAGTCCATTTCCAGAGACACCTTTTTCACCAAAAAGGGAGATTCTTTAGTTTGCATTTGCTGTCTTTAGCTGGGAGTCTGTAACGGTTAGGAATGAGCGGTTGGCATAAGGTGCTTATAGCAAATGGCATAACACTTTCACATCCGTGCTTTATGGTCCTGCCAATTTCTGTTGCAGTCTTGTCTTTATAGATGTTACTTCCGCAAACCAGAGTAACTATTTTCTGTCCTTTCCCACGCAGGAATAAGTGCTTAGCAGTTGTCTTTACCTTTAGAAAATGTTCTGGGCAGCCAGCAGTTACTTGGTGCATGTGCGTGTACGTGCTCTAATGCAGCAGCGAAGGGCTGGGAGGGAGCTCTGGTGTAGGGCTGCTTTTAAGTACAGAATGTTTTAGGAACCAAATGACTTGTGATGCCTACAGCTAATGCTGTAAGCTCTGAGGTCTTGGACACACCCAGGAGCTCTTACTCATGCATGCAAAGCACAGATGAGACTTTATCGAAAATATCCTATGGAGCGGTTGTAATGTAGATATTCTGTGCTATAGCAATCCAGCGGCCTGATAGCAAAAGGCAAAAAAGGTTTATCAGTGCACAAAGATGTTCCTGACTTACCTCTGTATTGGTTAATCTCCTGGTGCTAGGTAGTGAGTTCCCTGGTGCTTTGCTTTACTTGCACTGGGTCTAGCACAGTCAGGGCTTGTGGGGAATACTACAATGTCAGTCAAGAACAGCACATATTCAGCACTCTGATCTTTCAGTAGTATTTGAGTCATGAGAGCCAAGTAAGTAAAACTTCAATGGAAAAAAAAATGCCAACCAGAAAGCTTAACTTCTGGGAGAGCAGCTGGCTCAACAGTGGTGAATCAAAGCAAAGGTGGAGGTTTTGCTCTTCAGTAAAATCACGATTTCAGGTCTGTATCTCCCAGAGTAATTGCTGAATGATGTCCAAGTTAAACTGCTGTCCTGAGATGGTAAATTCATGTAACCAAGCTTTTCTCTCTTCACATAGGAAGAATAGTGCATCTGCTCACCCAGAAAATACAGAAGGCTCTGAGTGCAGCCAAGCTGTTCGGGAGCACTGCCTTTACAGGAGAGCTGCATAGGGTACTCATTAGTCTGCACAGCTTCAAATCCAACGGGTTTTATAAAGCAGTCTTTCGCTACAGCACAGTAGAGATTTATTGAGTGCAGCAGTGTGATGGTCTCCTACTTAGTAAGATTTCATTTTTACGAAATACACTGCAAAATTCGTCTGTTTATGGAAACTAGATGCACTTACAAAAATGAACCCAATACTTTCTGTGGTCTTTTATCCTGATCTTTCTGTAATCTGTGTTCTTTTGGTAAGTATTGCACATTAGGTAGGGCTTCACAACCTCTGCAACCTGCAGAGTGGATTTTCTGAAGTTTGACAGCAGTTTCCAGTAACTGCCAGTGGAAGAGTCATCTTCAGTCTCTGGACTAATAACTGCGTTCATTTTGCATCAGATACGTTTGTCATTGTGAAAGTCGACCTAGCCAAATCAGCCAGCTTTGTCTTTGAGGTCTAACACAGTTTAATCTTCATTTCACAATTTTTTGGTTATTATTAGCAGCTCTTGATTTTTAGTATTCTGAGCAAGTTCATTCTGTGCTCAGTCTGAATAATTTTTACTGAACCTAAATTGCTTATATCTATAGGCCTTTGAGAATAGGAAACTGGTGGGATAGAGACAGGTTATGTAAAAAGGCTTTTTGGCAGCAAAGCCAGAAGCGTGTCACCCCAGCATGGCATTTTCTTAACTCCAAGTTTTCACACGGGAAATGAATTCGGCCTGAAGTTAAGCAAAAGGTTTTTACTGACACACAGGAACTTGCACATGATGATTGTAATATGGTTAATAATGGGAGTTCCCAGGTAACTCCCATGAACGTTAGTGGGAGAACAGATCCCCATGGTGTTAGGAAGGGATAACTGGAATAGGTGTTACCGTTTCATTAGATACATGCAGGGCCAATATTAAGGCTAGGCAAAGTAGGTGGTTGCCAACTCTAGCAGAAAAGCAAATCTAGAAGTGTTCCTTATTATCATTGGCAGGAGAGATTTTTATTGTATTATTAAGAAAATTAATGTGGGGGAGAAGCAGGACAAGAAAAAATACTCCCGGTTTACCTTAGGAAAGAGGCTAAGCTGGTAGTGTGTGGCACGCAGAATCCCATGCTGCTCTGTGTTTTGCTATAGGGGTGAATGTGGATGTGACAAATCAGCTGTTCTGGGAGAAAGACAGAGGTCTTTGCCCACTTAAAGCTCTCTGGATGGAAACTTTTCTGGGTTATTTTTAGGTTTTGGAATTCAGTTAGAAACACTGTCAGGTTCTTTGGTAACAGAGATGCTGATGAAAGTGTCGTAGCTGCGTCCGGTGAGCTCGTTGCTCCCGCTCAGCAGGAGCTCTGTTTTTTTTTTTTTGTGGGAAGCCTGCCCTCATTTGTAAGGAGACAGAAGTGGAGGTGGAACCGCAGGGTCAAAACCGGACAACAAATTAACTTGACAAATGCTGCTGCTCGCTGAACTGAAAATTACATAAACCCCTTTATTAATTTATATAACCCTCAGCATCCACCTCCAGAGAGCTGGCGTCAGCAGTTCTGCATGGAGCAGCCCTGGGGGCGATGTCCCACCAGCCCCACGCTGTCCTCCGAAATGGCAAGGGGTGAGCGTGCCCTGCACCCGGGGCGCTGCCAGCCGGCACGTGGCGCCCGTCCCCCCGGGGTGCTGGCTTGGGTGCGCTTTGTCAGAGCTTGCGTGGCAGGGGCTGTTGCTCGTAGGCACACTGCACACAGAGCTACGTCTCCTTCGGAAGAATTGAAAGCTTGGTCCGTTCCCTGCGCACACTGCAACACGGCGAGTTTTCCTCTGTTAAAGCAACCCTGACAAATGAATGACAGTGGAGGAAATTGCTGAGGATTTCTCCTGTAGCACTTGTGTCTCATCTGCTAAGTAAAAATTATATGGACCGTTCTCGTAGGCACACTGCACACAGAGCTACGTCTCCTTCGGAAGAATTGAAAGCTTGGTCCGTTCCCTGCGCACACTGCAACACGGCGAGTTTTCCTCTGTTAAAGCAACCCTGACAAATGAATGACAGTGGAGGAAATTGCTGAGGATTTCTCCTGTAGCACTTGTGTCTCATCTGCTAAGTAAAAATTATATGGACCGTTACTCTGCCTCACCTCTGTAGAGTTTCGGGTTTCCTTGGTCGGTGGAAGTTCATGGCAAGTAAAGTCACTTACATAACTGCCTCTCCATGGAGACTTCGGCCCGCTCGTTTAATTAGGGATCTTCTCAAAAGTTAGATTGCGTGACAAATTACCCACACGCACATGTTGGTATTTTCAGCAAGGGAAGGTAAAATGAGGTTGATGGCATTAGTTTAGTTTAAGGCATTTTTTAAGCGCTACCCCAAAGTGACGTGATGCAGAGCTACCACTTTGAAGTGCAATGGTGCCTTCTTTCCCCCTTCATCCACAGTTCTTCCCAAGATGGGCTGCAAGCACAGAGGATGAGGTGGTAGGAGGCAGCACCTAAGCAAAAGGTGATTATTTTTCAGGAAAGAAGTGGGATTTGCTCCTAGCTTTAAGGCATCTGAGCAGAGTCACTGCTCCTGCACAGAGGATGATGATGGGATCTGCTCTCCTCAGCTATTGGGGGAAGGAGGGATGTCCGGGATGAGGACCAGGAGCCACCACGACTAGAGATAGCAGCAAGGGGCCTGTGGTGGTGGACCGGCAGCTCATGCCTCCGTCATGGCATGGCAAGAGCAAATCAGTGTTGTGCTGAGCCAAGATTTGGGGCTCACCACATGTGTGAGGCTCCTTTGAGATGTGACTGTACAAAGAGCCATGTGGCTTCGAGTTGCTTTAACTTCCAGAGCTCTTCAGTTTAGCCTGTAAAGAGGAGTCGTGCATTTTGTGCACCCTCCTTTGACTGCTCGTTAGGGTTAGGGGCTATGGCTGCTGGTACCGTGCTGTGTTGCAGAAGTCCTGAGGGAGGCTCTGAACAAGCAAGGTACCAGAAGTCATGGCAGCCAGCTCTTCATTAGTCTGTTTAGTAGGAAATACTGGTTTGGTTAAAACGCTGGGCTAACATGACTGTCCTGTCTCCAGCTGTCTTGCACCACACACGGTCATGGACTTAGTTGACATTTCTCCTCGTGCATTGCCACCAGTAAGAAAACTCCAGCACGGTGAATCGTGGTCTCCTTTGCTGAACTCGATGCCTCAGACTGTCCAAAGATGATCGATAGTTATTAAATAATTGCAGAATTGATGCACAAAAGGAATTGAATCCAGAGGTATCTAATTCTTGTTTGTGTTTGTGGCACATAGGAAAACGGCAGAAACCAAGTGACCTAGGGTGCTACCCGGCAGGCGGGGAGACGGGGCTCGCTTCTGTGACCGTCCGCCGCAGCCCTCGGCTTTGATGGAGCAGTAACTTTGGGGCAGATCTGTGTCCTTCAGCTTGCTCTAGCATTGGCTGTGGAATACTGTGACAAAAATGGAAGGATAAGCAATGCAAAAAAGATCAACAGTGAAATAGTTGGAACCAGCCAGGCAACCCGTTTTATTTTTTTCACTTTCCCTGTTGGCCTAAATGTGTCCTGTCCTATTCGGTTGCCAAAACACTTATAGTTTCTTTTTGTCCGTGACTGCAATTGTCCTTCAAAATTGGGAGAAAATTTTACAAAATGTTACAGAAGTATTGGTGATATAAAACGTAGATTTAGTGGCACAATGGTGCTTTAGGGTTTGTGGTTTGGACTTTTAAAACCAGATCTACTACTTACAAAATTTGCAACGGTCACAGATATCTGCGAGCAGGCTAAACTGCACGTGATGGTAAATGTTTCAGAGGCAACAATATCTTTGGATTGCTAAACTTTTGTAAATAGCACTTGAGAACTTTTGGTCATTGATAAAAAAAAGGTCTTTTAAAATGTCTACTGTTTGTTTATAACAGGCAGAATTCTTTGATATAGGATGGTATATCTTTTTTACATTGTTTTAATAATACCTGTTTAGGAAACTAATGCAAAACCAGCAAGTTACCAGCATGTATTAAGTAATCACCTATGTCTTTCACCATTTTACTGAGTTCTTCTCAAGTTAAAATACACCATATTTTTTTTTACATTCTGAGTATGTTACTTGAGAATGTGACATTAAAAAAAAAAAAAAAGGACCTACACCAACCATCGCTTTCAGCTGTGGGCAGTGATCTTTTGTGAAAGAGAGCCCTCTCCAAAATGAAGCACACTGCAAATCCAGACCCTCCTTCACAGCGCAGTTACCTTCAAAACAAGGCACTGAACCTGCGCCAGTAATTAAGTCAGCGCTGAGGAAATCCACGTCCTGATGCTCTGTTGATCCGCAGCACGTGAGGAGACTCGAGATGGCAAGCCCCTGGGAGCACATGATCTCTTTTGCATGTATTTCAATGTATTTAGCACAGTGAAGTCTCAATCTCGCTTAGACATCACCATGTTAAAAACAAACGAGCCCTACTAATAACGCACTGAGAGGGGGAGCCAAAAGCTGCGAGGAATCATTCCTATAGAGATGATTTCATTTTTATTGGGGGGCAGTAAGATGCATAGGTGATGCTGAGAACAGGGTGGGTGAGATGAGATTGTAATGATACCATTTGTAGTCTTTCTACTTGAGCTGCAGCTGATGCTACTTTTTGAAGTATTTGGGGGCCATCAGTATTCCTGTATCATAGCATCTTTCAGTCTTTTTGCTCAAAGGGCATTTTTACACTTAAATTTCAAGGTGCCTGTCTGTGCGATTGAGCAATATAGGTGAAAAAAGGAGAGGTGCTATATCAGGGTTCAGCGGCATTGCTTGTCCTTCAGTCTCGGTAGCCGTGTGTTGTTCATGGCTGTTGGGTACCATGGACCTCTTGTGTGGCAATCCTCTCAGCATTCGGGTGTGATCCTGGTCCTGTGAGGAGCAGGGATGTAAATCGCTAATTCTTCCTATTCCTCTTTGTGGGACCCAGGTCCAACATAAACTTTTAAGATGATCCCTAGCAGGATTAAAGCCCTCTACAAGCAGGCAGAGGCAAGCTATTCAGAAAAACAAGGTCATGCTGCCTTTTTTTTTTTTTTTTTTGGTAAGCACAGGAATCAACAAAGCGATGTTATATAACTTCTATTTATATCCCACTTGCTCACTAGCTGCAGGCATACAAGAGTAGCTGAGAAGGGAATTTAATGAGCTCTCAGGGCTTGCTCACCTTCCAGAGCGGGTAGGAGCCAGCTTGTTTTTGAAGTGCGTCAGCAAATGAAACTGGTGGTGGGTGGGTGGTTTGGGTAGGTGGACTGACTTGTTGCTATGGTTTTCTTTAATTCCTCTGTCTCTCAAGAAGATCTTACACATTTTTTTTTTTTCTTTTGGGGAGTCTGCAGACTTCCTTGTTTCTCACACCTACACAGAGCTCACTGGTTCGGTAAGGAAGTGGGATTCATCCTCCTGCCATGCAGGAGCCTTGCACAGATTAACTGAGTGACCCGGCGGGTGCGTGCTCCCACATGTATGCAGGAGGAACTCAAATAAGGCTCTGTGCTGAAAGCAGGTCAGGCCCCCAAGTCTCCCACGCTTTGGAGGCCATCTGCTCCGTCTGCGGGGGGATTTAAACCCCGAACCCAACAGTCATGTTTCTACCTGTCGTTCCCCCAGTGTGCCTTCACCTCCTGGTGATCATCCTGTGTCACCTCGTTGTCCCCGGGGTTTTGTACTGGCTCTGGAAGGGCACGAGGGGACCGTATCTCTGTGAAGTTTGTTCTTACTTTCCTCTTTGTGAAATGACTTTAAATTGCATCGAGATTTTAGGTGTTGCAGTAGGAGAACGTGTAGGGTACAAGGGCTCTACGCGAAATGAGTGGTGTAATTCTGCTGCTGCTTTCATTTAAAGCTGGTTGGGAAAGACGAGCGTTTACACGGGTCGGTCTGTGTACGCTCATACCCCTCCAAAAACCTCCCCCGTAAGGTGGGGCAGAATCTCTAGCTAGGAGTAGAGCCTTGCACATGGATGCCCATGGCAGAGAGAGTTTGTCTTATTTGTGGAAAATAGAGCTGGAAGTCTCCCTTCTGCCTTCAGGAAAAAGTTTATTTTACAGTTTGCAAAAAAGCAGGCAATTGAGGTGTTCTGGCAGATTTTCCTTATGGGTTTATTTCAAACTGTGAAGTATGTTCAGCATGAAATATTTCAGCTGCCATTTCCTTAAGCTATGCAAGACTAATGATATCTATCACTTATGCCCCAGAGTGATGGATCTTTAGTGAGCTGGGATGTATGAAACACTTCAAGAAAGGGAGGGATCAGTGATACTTTAAATAAATAAATGAGGGGAGAGAGAAAGCAAAGTTAGGTTTGAATTTTCTGCAGTGGAAGCCCTTGCAATATGTTTAGGCAGAATGTGAAGGGTTGGCATTTGTACTTAATTCAGCGCTTGTGTTAGCAGTGCAGTTCCCCTGAAAATGTGGCTGCTTTGAAGTAGTCCAGCTATAAGAAACGGTATGGGGGTGGCAAGCTCTTTCCGCAAACATGAAGTAGCACAGAAGTTTTGCATTAGTTCATGCTGGCAGCCTGTCCGGATAACCAAGCAAGTTAACATCCCGGTAATAATTTCTCTCCAGCGCTGGAATAAAATGTCCTGAATTGAAGCCAGAGAGCTGATCTTTCTCTTGTATCTGGAGGGACTTTCCTCTTTGAAATATCCCTGACTAGTCAAGTTCATGGGGTGTTTTCTGTTCACTGCCATTAGAGAAATGGGGAGGGAGGTGACAACAGTTTGCTTTAATTTGTGAGGTGTTTGCTGGGGCTTTGCTTTCCCTTATTTACTGGTAATCAAATATTTGTTTTCGTGGGGAATTCTTTGGGATCTGTTCGGATGGTCTGGCAGGGTTTAATGGCTGTGGTCTGTTGAAACAGCTCTGCGAATTACAGAGGGTGTGGTCCAGAAAATACTCTGTCCTCTGCAGGGTGATGGCAATCTCTGTTTGGGTTCTGCAGCCAAATGCTTTCCTAAAATCAGGCCACCCTTCTTTCAGGAGGAAGCACGCATCTGAGCAGATGCATCTTAAACCCAGCGCTTGCTAATAGTTTTTAGTGATATTTCTCACAACGTGATCATTCAGACGGCGCATACAGTCCAGCCTATAATTACTGAGTCTGGGGCAGAAAGCCAAGCTATTCAATGCAAAACAATCAAACGGTTGTTCCTTTTCTTGGTTGGCAAAACAGTTGTGACTTCAGGGCAGATCCAGCTACCAGCGTAGAGGAAGGTGTTCCCAGCAAAGGTGACAGCACACACAGGCAAAACTGGATAAGCCTTTTAAAGGCAAGAGCTAGAAATAAGCTGCCTTCAGCTGGTTCCTTTGTTTTCCGTTTCACAATCCTACGTTGGGCACAGACTCAAGCATAGTTAAACAAACTTATTGTGGATTAGTTAAATTTATAGTGGATTTGTTAGCTGGGTCTATACTCGGTACACCTTACACGAAGGTATCAGTCTGCTGCGTTTTACAGCTTTGCTCTCCAAAGGGCAGACGTCAGCTCCGCTGGTTAAAAAAAACAGTTTGCTACCAATTGCTGGTATGTGAGACACGTTAAGGAGCATTTGTACATGCCAGGTGGTCATCCTGCTTCCGTAATCCCACTCCCCTGAATTGCTGGGTAGTTAGCTGAGATTCTTCCACTCATCATTGGAAATTAACGTATATTCTGTGTCAAAGATCTTGGAGGGCGAGGCAGGAAGGGGGAAGAGGTGAAGTGGTAATGCTAGGAAATGTGCCTCCTCTTTGCTGATTTTTTTTAAAATGTGATTCTACAATCCAGATTGTTAATGATCTGCAATATTTAAGAATGTGCCAAAAAATAATCACCACAGAAAATTATATTAATGCTGAATAAAATGCCAGCAAACAAAAATAGTATTTTCAGTTTAGCAAAAAAGGTAGGTAAACATTTAACAGTGTATGTAAATAATTTGAAGGGGAGAGGATACCAGGTTTCTGGGAATAACTACAGAAGAGACATAAAAAATTTTTAAAGTTAGTGACATAAAAAGGAACTTAATCACATGTTTCTCACAGTTATTAACCACTGGAACAGACTACAGACAGACATAGTTCATCTGTGATGATGCCTTCTGAAGAAAGATAGGATGCTTTTCTTGAAAAGATGCATTACTTAAACACAACTTTGGGCTCAGTTGATGAGTGAGAGCGAAGGGCTGGTCGTTCTCAGAGGTGGGGCAGGCTGTAGCTGATCAATACACTGCAATTTAAACTTGGCCTTCAATTTATTTTCTGGTGAAATCAGTCACTTGGTTTGCAGCTTTTCTTCTGCAACTTGTTTTGCGGGGACCAGGGTAATAAAATTGTATATCATATGGTGATAGTATTTACTTACCGTCCTCCTTTGGCTCAGAGGCAGTATGCTGGAGGGCAAAGGTGTAAAAGGGATATTCTGCTGTGCATGAGGTTTCTGGTTGGATTTCTTTAGGAGCAGAGTTGGGTGATGGAGAGGAAAAGGAAGGAGAAGTTATCGCACAGGTTTCCTGGTACCTGGTGTTATTAGTTGTTTTACTCTGTGGTATTTTAATAGACCACTTTGGATGTCAGGAGACGGAGTCGGTGTGGTCGGCTTTGCAGACGTGCAATGCCTGTGCTGGGTGGTTCTCCTTCCATCCCTTTGAAACAAATACAGGCTCATCATAATGCTTGACGTATCATATGCCTGTAAAAGAAGCAGCGATTACTGCTGCTTGCCGAATGCTTCATATCTGCATGGAAACAGTGCACCAGAAAAATACCTTTATTCTCCAGTCACCTGAGACTTTGAACTTGCAAACCTTAACGAAGAAGATTTTCCCCTTGTGTTTCTTAACAAAGCTCTTTCCATTGCCCCAAGTTAGTCTTGAATAAGGTCGATTTAAAAATAATTGAGAACTCTTTGCTTGATGTCCTTGCGCATGGTGAGTGTAGCTATCGTGTTAGAAGCTTGTGCATGTCATATGCAGATGTTTTTGAGTTTCTTTCATTCTGTGGCTGTGTAATTAATTGCAGTCACATTATCTCTGATATTCTCTTATCAGAGAGAAGTCTTGGTTCGTTTAATTGGCTGGTTGCAGTGCTCTGGAGATGTATTGCATTTCATTTAGGTGTGTGTACTTGTAAAGCTGTTTGCTGAATCCGGCATTCATAAAGCAAACCTCATGATCTTCTTTTGTGTCACATGATGTCTCTTGTTTAATGGCAATGACTCTTAACAGTCATTAACAAAACACAGTTGATAAATAAAATACAGTTTCATACTGCATGATTTTAGCACTCTGTATGAGCAGGCAACTGGTCCACTGCCAGCATCTCGAGTACGAGATGAAGCTCGTATCTTCACTTGCCTTTCAGGTAGCTTTTCCTCTGGTACCTCGTACTGGGATAACCAGATACAGTCCACATACTGGTATGTTACAGGTCACGGTTCCCTACCCTGCCCTGCTGTAGGTTTCTAGGAGATCGCAAGTCCCAGCGTGGTGGTGGCTAAATCAGCAGGGTCTGTCTGGGAGATGAGGAGCCAGCCTGCGCTTCTCTGCCCGGGCACGGTGAGGGCAGGGATCTCTCTTGCTGTCAAGGTGCTTGGCTTTTGGGTTTGCGTCAGTGTCGTTAGGGGGCCCTCAAAGGAACGGCTGATGTCAAACGTTCCCATGTCAGTGGCACGTTAAAAGCACTATTCTTCAAAAACGCGTACGAGCAGAGGTTTGCTGTTCTCTTCGTTCCAGGCTGCTCTCCTATAGCATGCTTGCTCTTTCAGCAGTCTTGCTTGTGGCTGCATGACGTCTATGTGCAAGCCAGGACCCTGGCACATGATAGTCTAAAATGGCCACTCTATTTCCATTTTAAAAAAGGAGATTTTTCCAGTTTTTGTTTTGAGGCTATATCTGTAAATTTTAGGATTTCTGTCATAATTATCACCACCAATTACCTGCTCAAGTGCAACTTGCAAGATTACACCTCTTAAAATACAGTATCTTTGATAGCTGGCGTGTGGTTGATTCATATGTGTGAAGGTGTTAGGCATCCTGACCTAAACTGAAACAATCATTTTGTGACAACCATTGAATGTATGCACAGCACGCACAAGAAAGCTTTACTGGAAATGTTCGTTTCATTTGGTTTTTTTCTCTGAAGTGCAGTGGAAAGTCAGTTAAGAAGCTTGAAAAGACGACAAAAATCAAGCTGTCAGCAAGTAACAATTACTCGCATACAAGGTATTTCTTCAGCGTGGTTCATTAAAAAAAGCTTTTCCTTCACCGCTGCTTCATCACAGGGAAACTGCTCCTGTATAGGCTCTTGAGATGTGCAGCCAGGTGACAACCATCGCTTGCCTGACAAGCACATCATGTTACTTTTCAGAAAATGGTTACCCTTTCTAGAACCGATTTATGCTGGTCTATCGTAAAATATTATTATTGGTATGCTCGTTGTGTAATACTGCTAGAGTAAAATTTTCAAGATGCAACTTAGATGCAAACTCTTCCTCTGTCTGTACTTGTAGCCACCAAGTAAGAGACCATGCTTCAAAGGGTTGACTGTCTAAATAACCCAACCCTGGGCTTGGTTAGTGGTGAGCAGCTCAGGGAAACCATGTTAATGCATCTCTTCATTATGGTTGTAATTTGATCGTATTCTGCCCACTAAGTCTGATCAGGTCAAAGAACCAGTTTAGAATAAAAAAAAAAAAACTGGATAAGTAAACTGTCATTCAGACAAAGGATGTTTTTATTGGGGTACGTTTTATGAGAAAACATTAAAATTCTTGCTATAAAGTATTGGATTAGAGAATAATTCTGCAAATACTATTAAACAAATTGGGCACCCAAATCATTTTGTGTCATGTCACAGGGCCCAGCACAGTTTCTGTTGCAATGACTTTTGGTAGAAGGCACCTCTTGCAGTGCTCGTGTCTGTTTTACTAGGCTGTTTGAATGGATGTCAGGAGAAGGTACCAGTGTGGCTGGCTTTGCGGACGTGTGATGCCCATGCTGGGTGGTTCTCCTTTCCCTCCTCTCTGTTAATCACTAGAAGTAAGAACGAACTCTTACCTGAGTTCTTACCTGAGTTTACCTGAGATGCTCTGGGCAGGTAGAAGGTATTGCAATGGTGGGAGGGATATCTCATGTGAATATTGACTAACTTTAAATAGTAGCGCTGCTCCTCTGTCTGTAATCACAGACGCAACTTTATTAGTGTTTGAAAGTCATTCAGCGCTGTTCTGACTGCAGCTGCTTGGGAGTGATCAAAGGCAGGCGTACCAGAGACGGCCTTGTGTGCTCCGCTTCGCAGGAAACCGGGCAGGATATATTGCTATTCCCATTTTAATTTGTTTTTTCAATAAATCAGGCTTCATTCCTATTCATCATGTAAAGCTGTTGGATCATGAGCCACTGCAGAATGCTAACTAATTTTGTAATACTCTGCATAAGGTGACCCACTTACGAGTTCATCCTTCAGTCGTGTTTAAGCTCTGGTCCTGATTTATGTAACAGCATATTGGTTTCATCAAGAATTGTCTGATCACTCACTGTGTTGGCTCCTTTTTGACCTGTACATGATTTGTATTCTCCTCAATTTTAGGAAGAACCTTCTGTCTCTGTGCATATATGGGCAGAACAACGTTAATAAACCTTTTTAAAAGTAGTCAATGCTTTGAGTTTTTCTGTTACTTAATTCCTTCTCTAATATATCTTTAAAAGGAGTTTTAAGAAGTCTGTGGCAGACAGGGCAATGGAGACTTAGCACGAAATACCCCTCATTACATTGCCCTGTTTGTACATTTTTGAACTGTGATTAACGTTGACTATTGCATGTTATGAGTCACAGTCCCTTTGATTTGAGGGCAGGAAGGCAGGACAGTTCTTTTTCCTCTGTATTTTGCTCATACTCTTTTGTTTCTGAACTGAGAATCAAATTATAGGTAATTCCATTGTCCTGTCCTTACCTTAATTCATTGTACTTAACCTTAATTCCATTGTTGAAAGAGAAGTGTGCTGCCTAAATGTATTAGGGCTAGCGTGATTTATTGCACTCACTTTTATTTAAAAATATATTTGGAAGTTGTTAATAAGGGAGTTAATGTAGCTGAGACACTTGGGCTTCCTTAACAATAAAGTACGAGTTTCCATTGCTCTAGGTTTTGGTTTACTGAAAACTAATTAATCTCCCAGTCCTTCAGGATATCACGCAGTGCAGAAAGGTGAAATAATCTGTATTCAAACCTCTGAAATAGATCCTGTTCCATTTTCTCCTGTAGCATTCGTTCTTCTGCCGACTGACGGAAGATAAGAAATCTGAAAAGTTCTTTAAGGTTTTTTATGATCGCATGAAAGTGGCACAGCAAGAAATCAAGGCTACTGTCACAGTCAATACTAGTGACTTAGGAAATAAAAAGAAAGATGAAGACTCAGACAGAGATGTACCAAGCAGGAAAAGAGGTAATCCCCAGTTGTTCCGTTTCTGAAGTGACAAGGGAGTAAAATGCTGTGTTTTGAACTCATTTCAATTGATGCAATAATGCTCTGATCTCTGATCCCACAGAGCAAAGTTCAGAGATCAGTGGTGCCCTGGCTCGGGATCTCAAGAGCTTCATCCCCTCTTCATCCATTTGTGAGATTGTGCTATTGAAACGATGAAAAGTATTTCTGAGATGAGACTCTGCCGCCTTGTCTATCATGACAAGCTGCCCAAATCTGATCCGTAGTAATGACCCTGGACTGTGGGTTGTGGTTAGTGCCTTCTCTAACAATAAGTGGAGAAAACCTCATTTTCTTCTATAGCAGGTCCTTTTATCGTAACTCCTGATAGTGTTAGTTGTGTGTGCCCTAACCAATTAATACCAGAATTTATAACTTTAATGTGGCTCGCATAAAACATGCGAAGAGAGTGACATGATATCCTTCTAAACTCGAGACCCTCACATCACACTAAACATACTTACCAAAAGAACTGATGATGAATAGCTGGCCTGCGTGTGAAACTGTAATGGGAAATGCGTGAATAGATTTTCTGGTCCCCTTTATTCAGTTTGCCTAAGGAAGATCTGTTCTTGTGTGTTTTAGTGAGAGAGCCCATGACCCAAATTACCGAGGAGGTCCGGGATCAGTTACTGGAGGCCTCTGCAGCTACAAGAAAGGCTTACAACACTTACCGGAGGGAGGCTGATCCTGATGACCATTATTCAGCAGGGGAAGGGGCA
>NW_009215099.1:31302-37521 GCF_000690835.1 Fulmarus glacialis
ATCTGCAGCAGACAAGAGCAAAGATGACCTGGAGATGAGTGCTGTGATCTCAATAATGCAACCCATCCTCCGGTTCTTGCAGCTGCTCTGTGAAAACCACAATCGGGATTTGCAGGTACAGCCTGGTTCCTGAGCAGGCGTGCTCACGTCGCCTCGTGCAGTCACTGCTGTCGCATTGGTCTCAATAATCCTGTGCCTTTTTAAATTGATACATGACCAACTATTTTCTTTGGCCTTGAAGATAATCCAAAGAAAGTATTTATACCTTGCTGGACAAATACAGGGAAGTCCAGTTATCCAGTGTTCAGTGGTCTTTTCAATGTATATAAAAGATGGTGGGATCAACACAATGTGGCTTTTTAAAAGTATATACTTAAAGCAAGCAAGTGTTCTGCTGTGAAGTTACTGATCTACTTTTGAGAGGGGAAGGAAAGAAAAAAAAAGTCATGTAGGAAAATAAAGAGAGCATTGGGACCTTGGTTCCAGCAACCCTCAAGCATATGCTTACTTTCCAGTGAGCAGGTTCTCGTGGGTTTTCATAGATCTGTTCATGTGCATAGAGTTGAACACATGGGGATGGTATCAGGAAAGTCTCAGCTGGAGTTGAATCTGGTGAGGGACATAAAGGGCATCAAGAAGGGTTTCCAGGTTGTATCCACAGCAGGAGGAGACTAGGGAGAGCATGGGTCTGCTGCTGGATGGGCCAGAGGCCCTGGTCATAAAGGACGTGGAGAAGGCCAAGGTGCTCAGTGCCACCCTCACCTTGCTCTCTACTGGTAAGACCGGCCTTCACAAACCTAGGTCCTCCAAAAGGGAGGTCTGGAGCAAGGAAGACTTACCCTTGGTGGAGGAGAATTGGGTTAGGAAACATGTAAACAAGCTGGACGTGCACAAGTCCACTGGTGGGGTGCCCCAGGCCCCCTGCAGAGTGCTGGGTCCAGTCCTGGGCTCCCGAGTCCAGCAGGGAGTCTCAAAGATGACTAAGGGACTGGAGCATCTGATGGGCAAGGAGAGGCAGAGAGAGCTGGGAGAGGTCAGGCTGGGGAGGAGAATGCTCGGGATCTCACCCATGTGTATAAATACCTGACGGGGGATGTGCAGAGGACAGAGCCAGGCTCTGCTCGGTGGTGCCCCATGACAGGGCAAGGGGGGTTGGACTAGACAGTCTCCAAAGGTCCCTGCCAGCCTCAGCTGTCCTGTGATACTCAGGGATGTGTTTGTGTAATTTTAAATAGCGAGCCCAGAACTTGTATGTTAGTAGTCTTACCTAGTGCGTGCCTCCGCAGGAGATAGGATTTTTGCTTACAAATGGACTGCAATTAACATGATTTTTGTTCAGCGTAACCATTGCTGCTGGATTAGAATTGAATGCAAGCGAGGAGCTAGTGAGACGCAGTACAATGTACTAAATGCCCTCATAAAGGAGGAATAATTGCCGTGATTGCATATTGTTGTACAGCACGCCAGAAGTGTAGGACCCTGCGTGAGTGCTTTTCAGACCTGCCAAATCACTTCCGCTGAACTCGAATGCCCTGCTGCTGGCAATATGTGAAATCAAATCTGTATGGTAATGTTCCTGTGCTATGAACGTGTAATTCTTTTAGCATTTTATAGGTGCCGGGGTTACGTACATCGGGGTTTCTCCTAATTTTTTCAAAAAACTATTTGATCTTTGTTTTGTCAAACAATTTTCATGCCGTTAGCGATGTCGGAGACAAGTAGGATGGCAGTTTTATGTGGCAATAGTCCAAACCGCATGCACATGATCCTTTGCTGCGGCTGTCTTTGGCTAGGCACGGAAAGCTATAGGAGCAAAATTGAATTCAAGCCAACGCAGAAACTTGGCCTGAGTTGTTCACCATCCTGAACAATTAAATTCCCCAAACAGCAGGTAGTTGCATTCATCTCTGGGAGAAAAAGGTTTTTTTAAAAAAAAAAAAAAAAAAAAAGGTGAGAGCAACAATTTTTCAAATATAATCCTCTTGCTGCGTGCCTGCCTTGATGCTTGTCTTTCTCCTTCAGCCCTGAAAGGGAGGCTGGAGTGTCTGAAGCTTCAAAATCCTTGTGTCTGCAGCTAGTACGTTGTAACTGAACGCCTTGTCAATATTGCCAATGGACTCACTGCTTCAAGGAATAAGACAGACCTATTCTGAAAGCTGTGTGTCTTCCAAAATTGCATAAATTCAATTTGAATTAAAAGTGAATAGGAATCACCTGCCCAGTGCAGTTGTAGGTTTGTCAAACCAAGTGTTTTACAAGCCGTTAGCAATTATGAGTAGCCTGTTGTTGTGCAAAAACAGGAAAATGCAAGTCACGGCTGTAAGAATCGATAAGTGCTTTAAAGGAGGAGGAAGTCTTTGTGAAATGGCTTAGGGAGTTGCAATATTGTGCCTTTTGCATCACTCAGTCGTTCCTTTCGCAGATAAAACTTGCAGTTTCTTCTGCATTGCACACAGTCAGGATCCTGTCCCCCTCCAGCTTACTCCGTGGGTCTGGAGGAGGAGTTGCAATATCTTCTTCAAATTAATGCAAGGACTGGGACAAACAGGTGGATGCTTAAGTGTGTTTTGTTACCCACTTCAGGGTGAATGCAGCAAATTTTGCCATGGAGTTCTCTTGATATCTCTGTTTCTCTCTCAGCACTCAGATACTTGGGGGCTCTTATTAAACTTGCGTCAGGTCTGACCCTTCATTCTGCGCGAGAGCTCAGCCTTGGAAGCAAAGCTGTCATGGCTCTGAATTGCTGTAGCCAGCCTGTTGTCTGGTCTGCTTTGGCCCGGCTACAGCCCCACCAGTTTCCTTAGGAGGTCTCTTCTGTACCTTCTCTTTGCTGAATGAAGATGTCCCTGTGTACTGCAGAATCAGTCACGAGAACTGAAGCTCGTGACAAGCTGAGTGAAGCATCCAGGGAAAGCTTTGCTGGAAGCAAGAGCTGCGCTGGCTGGCAGCGAGAAGGAGAGGAGCGGGGATTCCCGGCGGGACGGGGAGCAGTGCCCTCCCTCCGGAGTCGGCGCCTGGGCAGGTGATACCCAGCAGCCTTCCACACAGCCAAGCGTGCAGCTCCAGCCTTACACTTAAAAATCCTATCTTCATGGGAAAAACATAGCACTCCAATTCTTTTTTTCTTATCAAGTGAGTTATTTCTGTGAAATAAAAATATTGTAGTAATTGCTAGCCAGTCATCCTCAGATTAAAGGTCTCGGTTGGTAGGTTAAATACTGCTTTTGTGCAAAAAAAGCAGGAATTGATACAACTGTTAACATTGGATTTGACTTTCTTTTATTCATAATCCCTGGAGACATAGGCCAGGTAGTAAAGAACAGTAAAGCTCTGCATGTTGCAGGAGAGTGATTCAAAAATTTGGCTAGTGGAGCAGTACTACTGCATGCAGAGAATGAGCTAGTTTAGCTCGTTGTGCTTTAGGCAAGAAGTGTGTGTGAGAATTAACTTTATAAGACCAAAGACCAAGCCTGTATTCTGTGAAAAATGTCTTGCTTTACCTGATTGCTTGTAAAGAAAAATCTGATCATTTAAAAATACTTCTTTACTAAGACCTTCTTCTTATTTATGTTCTTTCTTTCCAAAGTTTTTCCAATTAGGGATCAGATTTCTGCTAAAACACAGACTGTCCAAAGAAAACATTTAGGCTTTTGGGGGAATTACCCACTTAAATGGTAGAACTGTTCCTTCCAAGGATTCTGTGTTCATCCCTGCTTGAACAAACCAAGCTAGTATTCTGAAAGTAGCCAATTTTATTTTTAGTCATCATGTATTCTCTAAAGGATACTCGGCTTTAGGCTGTGTACTGGGAAGCAAAGTCTCCAACACCCCGACATGCTGTAGAGGCATGAAGAACTGGCTGCAGATGCTGCCTTTGCTAGTGTAGCCCTATCTAGTCTTGTATCCCAGAAATGGGGAGGACTCGGCTCCCTAAAAATGGATAGTAGCATGAAGTCAGCTAAGTATCTCCAGAAGGTTATTCACAAAGGTAGGAGTTTAAAGACTGCCTGACTTTTGAGTGCACTTCATCCCATCGGAAAGTATTTCTCTCTCAACTTAGGCAGTATGAATGCTCTTTTCCCCCTTTTCTCCTCAAGATGCCACAAGCTGCGTATTTTTCATATGTTCTAGCTGAATCTGCAAGTATAGCTCTTTATTCTGAACGCAGAGTCTCGTGGATGGTATCTCAGGTTCATTCCACTGAAAGTTATAGGATGGCATGTTCAATATTGAAGAGTTCTGTTCCCACTTCGTAGCCTGTGAGATGCTCTGGATGGCAGAAACTGAAGAGCGCAATCTATACTGGCTGAGATGGCAACAGGCATTCCCTGGGGCAGTTTCTCACAGTGCAGCAGGGTCTTGTTTTCTACAATTTTTCATTCCCCTTGTTTAGCCATCTAACATTGTCCTTCTGCCTCCTGTGCCTCGTTCCTCCTCTTTCCTTTGTGTTTATTGACTTTGGATCAAGAAGCTAAGGCTGGTATAAATGTAGCTATGATCAGAATAAATGCCGTACCGCAGCCGGGGAGCATTTTGTTTCATCGCTTTCAGTATTATCCATTATTTTTGCCTTTTTCCTGGAGGGATGGCATGAGCTCCAATTTCTGTAGCATCAACCCTTCTGTATTCTGACAAGTTAATCAAAAGTCAGGCTACTAAATGAGCAATCAGTTGAAATGTGCTGAATCACTGTCACCTTTAGTCTGCATTCATAGACAGCATTTTCCTTTTTTAGCTTAGCCTTCAATTGAATCTGGCAACTTCTCAGTCTGTTTGCCTTAAAAGACTTACTAGTCTGACGCAGGCACTAGAGGCAATCAATTAACAGCGCTCCGCTGCAGGCTGGCAGGAAACACCTTGCTGGTTCCCGAGTCCCATGCATCTCGTTTGTCTGAGGGGTTTTTTCACCTTTGAAGTGTTTTGTAACCTGCTAGAATTAAGCTAGATAGGAGTTCTCCTGCAGGAAAAGAAAGTGGTAGTGCTGTCCATTTTTACAGCGCGCTGCTGGAAACACACAGACAAACAACATCTGAGTCACTGGGAAATTGTTTTTCGTTAATTGTCCTTCTTTGTTTTGGTTGGGTTAGGTTTTTTTCATTTGGAATACAGGAGAGAGGAAACATGTTTAATCCATGCTGATAAATCTGGCGTTGCGTTAGAGGAGCTGCTCCTAATCAGCAGCTTCAAACAGGGATTACAATAATTATGTGGGAAGAAATGGAATTGAGAGAATTGCATTTCAAGACGCCTTCCTTCAAGGCATGCAGTCAGGTGCCTCCTTGCCGCTTGTGCAGGTGGTGCTGCTGTGAAGCTGGAGCCAGGGAATTGCTGCTTCTGTCTTGGAGAAAGGTCTTGAGAGGAGAGAGCCTTGAGTGATGGTTAGCAGCGAAATGTAGTAGGTAGGCTGGAAGGAAAGCTTCCAGGCTCAGGAGAGCTTTCTGATCCGCAGTGAACGGCCTACTCCGTGTTGGGTTTCAGTGCTCTAATGGATGCACTCTGTTTATTGCTGCTTGTCTTCTATAAAATTTGAAGCCAACAAGCTGGTCAAGAGAGCAGCACATTGCAGGCAAGCCCTGAAAGAGGCTTAAATTGCCTGTCCAGGCTCCAGTGAAATTAGAGCAATATACCATGCAGTGGGTTGATGGACTTAATAAAATGTTATGATCTAAACATCAGTTTGTATGGGTTTTTTTCCTTCCCCCTGGCTTTGACACTCTCCCCGCAGAATTTCCTTCGCTGCCAGAACAACAAGACAAACTACAACTTGGTGTGTGAGACACTGCAGTTTCTGGACTGTATCTGTGGAAGCACAACTGGTGGACTTGGACTTCTTGGTCTATATATAAATGAGAAAAATGTAGCGCTGATCAACCAGACGCTGGAAAGTTTGACCGAGTACTGTCAGGGGCCTTGCCACGAGAACCAGGTAATACATCCCTAGCTGTGAAAAGCATCACCCTTTCTCCCTACACCCGCAGCGTGTGCTCTGCTGGGCTTGGGCTCTCAGTCTGCTAGACTTGGGTTGCCTTACAGCACTGCTCACTTTACTTGCCTGACAAAGGGGTTTTGGTTTTGTTGGGTTTTTTTCCCCTAATAAACTCATAATAGTCAACTTCTCTTTCTCGAGGCCCCATCTGAGGAGTTGAACCTCTCAAAGCAGTAGAGATTTTTCTGCTTTCCTAGGATTTAAGTTGTTTTATTAGACTTGACAGACAGGGA
>NW_009215099.1:37554-68956 GCF_000690835.1 Fulmarus glacialis
TGTAGTAAAAATATTGCTAAAACCAAGCTCTGTTGCTGGTTGTAAATGAGGCCAGAACTGTGGTCCCCCCAGCCTGATGGGAGAAGATTGAGCTCTCTAGCTTCATTAATGAAGGCGATAACCATGTTGAGGTTGTTTTCAGACGTAGTCTTGTGTGTAGAACCAGGTGCGTGTCGCTGCTGACTGTCCGTGCACTTGCACAGGGATGTGGCGGTGGTTCCCAATGAGCAAGGGTTGGTGAGGACCACCAAGTGTCTGTCGAGGGAAGGCAGCCTCTGTCCAGCTTGCTGACAGCGGTATGTTTTGCTCCAAGCAGGAATAACTGTTGTAAAGCAAGCATGGTGGTTTAAGTAATCGTTACAGGGAAGGCATAACTGAATGATGACAGTAATCCTATCAGATAAAGCAGTTACTGACCCACAGCTGGGCTTGGTCTGCTCTGTGCCTCAAGGGTTGAATAATTAGGAAGGAGTATGGGAAGATACTCTGTTTGCATAAGCAGGAGTTTTTGGGTGCTCAAGAATTACAGTTTGATCCAGTGGGAAGGATCAGAGGGTAGGGACAGCTGTGCTGCTCAGCCTTGCTTTTCCACTTCATCTTCCCACAGGTTGTACAGCCGTGTTTTAGAGCAGCATCGCCAATTAGTCAGGCCCATTTCTTCTGCCTTTGGTCTAAATGTGGCTCTTTCTATAACTGTTTCAATGAGTCAAATGAAGTCTGAAAGTCTAGAGTAAACCATACTAAAGAGATAGCTACCCCAAAATAGTTTTCCAAACTCTGGCCGCTCTGTGGCATTGACTCAACAAATAACGTGCTCAGTGTGTGTGGTAGAGAACACTTTTCCCATGGGACTGGCATGACCTGGTAAATCCTGTGTTCCAGGGTGGGTGTCACCCTTCTAATAAGCAAACCTCTGCACTTACAAACATGGGTATCTGCTTATTTTCTCCATTTGCATACTATTTGAACCATAGTATGGTACGGAAAGGCTGGAATAATGACTTTTCAAAAAGTCTTCAAGAATATCTGTCCTTTGAAGTGCCTTTTCCTTGTGCACTCAAATGTAATTTACAGCAAAGCTAGCATAGTGGGGGGTGACCGATGTTCAGATGAAACCATATCTATGCGAGAGAATGCATGAGACTGTACATGTCAGTTCATAACTGACAGTTTCTCTCTGTTATACGGATTGGATGGAATAACAACCTTTAGATATAGGTATGGATCTTTGCAGTGCAGCTCGACGACAGAGCAGGGCTCTGAATTTTGAAGCCAACAAGCTACTGTCGGTTTGTATATTTTAGTTATAGACCATTATAAAAGCAGGGTTAAAGGGTAAGCAAGAAGGTTACGGAAATTCACATTCTTTGGTTAGACAGGACTGAAGTAGGTGTTGATTGGCACATCTAAAATAAAAAAAACTCTCCCTAATCTTAGTAAAACAGTGTTCTTCCTTAGCTAGGTATTCAGCCTGGACGCTTTAGCATGTAAATGCTTCCTTTATCAACTGTGTTGCTTTCTGCTTCCTGAGGCTGGGTGGTTTCAGTAGGACATGCCATGGCTGATGATAGGAAAAGCTTGAAAAAAATGCCTTAATCTTTTGTTATTCCACTGACTGGAGTTTTCTGCTCAGTTACCCATCTCGAACAGCTTACGAGGTGATGAAAGAGGTGACTCTTCTGTTCTGGCTGGGTCACCAGCCTAGGCTGCCTCTTTAGTGTAGACAATTAGTAAAGTTTGATGAATTTTCTTTGGACAGAACTGCATTGCTACTCACGAGTCCAACGGTATTGACATCATCACAGCATTAATTCTCAATGACATCAACCCTTTGGGAAAGAAGAGGATGGACCTTGTGTTGGAACTGAAGGCAAGTGAATATTTTGTGCAATCCACGTTAACAGTAAGATGAAAAATAATTTTATTGTTGGAATTATGTGTGTGTTTATTATATCCCAATATTCATAAGTGCCAAAACATCATATGCATCAGCAAGCTGGAGGCAGTGCCCAAAGATTGTTTGTCATGGGTATTTCATCTTTTAAATGATAACGTGGAGCCACCAGTTTTCATATAGGGGGATGCAGGCAGTCAAGATACACTGAGGAATCCTAAAATAATGTCCTGTTAAAAATTTAAAGCCGATGAAAACTTCAGTGTTGTTGGTGAGCTTTTACATATACAATGGAAGTAAAATTTCTCATGCTATGTCTAGTTTCCTAATACTTCATTGCTGTTGTTTAATCAGTTGATGTCTAATCATCAAGAATTTTTTAGGGCTGTTCATATTGATGCTGAAATAATTAGCCCTGGTGCTGGTTTCAAAATACACTAGCAGGTTGTCTTCTAGCAACAGTAGTCACAGAGCACTCCTGCTTCAGCATATGTTTTAGAAATATTTCCTTTCTGACTTACTGTCCTGTCTTATAGTGCAATGTCTAGTTGCTTTCCGTTGCCGACTCACACCATTATTACAGCTAATGTGAGTTTTCTATTATTCTAAATAAAAAATGCTTTTAGACTCAGTAAGTATTATACTTCAAAATTAAATACTTTTATTAGTTTTTATTGTCAGTCATGATGGATTTTAATCTTAATTGTTCGTATTAAAGTAGTCTGGTGCCTTGTGGTAGTTTCCCATTTCCTCCCTCTATTTCTCGGCATGAGCAGGTCACACAACAATTCTCAGTTAAAAGCAGCGAAGCACGTCTGTGTCTTTCAGCCTTGGCTGTCCTTTGATTGAATCAACAGTATCTTGAGTAAAGCTGAGCTGCATCATTTTGGAGTTGAGAGCTTGTAGTAATGCTGCAGTATCTTTAAAATAAAACGAAATAATACAAGCTTGAAACCTCAGCATTTCAGAAATCTGAACCTTAATTTGGGTTAATTTGATGGCCCCCAATAAGTAGGGTTTGGGAGATAAACTGGTAAAAAAATACTACTAAGTTGTATATCTCCATAATTAAAGGAGAGGGAGTGCTCGGCGAGGTGAGGCTGTAGGAGTGCTGCAGTAGGCTGGCTGGGAGGCTCTGCCTTGCCTGCAGCTTGTATTTGTAGAAACCAGGTATCTCCAGCCCTTCTGGGCGCAGGGATGGTAGTGCTCGAGCTGGGTGCCCTCGGTTTTTGACTCCTGGCAGTGATTGGTGTTATTCATCCCTCCCTTCAGAACAACGCTTCAAAACTGCTCTTGGCAATCATGGAGAGCAGGCACGACAGCGAGAACGCGGAGAGGATCCTCTACAACATGAGGCCCAAAGAGCTGGTGAGTCCCTGGATCACTCCGAAACTCCCGACTCCTTCACGCCAGGTACAGCAGCACTGGGGAGACTGGGGTGGCCGTGTCCACCCCAGGTGTGCTGCAAGAGGTCTGTGCATGGATCGCTGGCAACTGGAAGGCCGTTCAAGGGCTTGGTTGAATGAGTGCAATATCCACAGGGGACAGGTCTGTCTTGTTCCCAGCCAGCATGAGCAATTAGGGAAGCCATGCCGAATGCTACGGAGGAGGTGTCCAGCATCCTGCATAAGGCAGGGAAGGAGCATCGTTTGACACTTTGGAATCCACGTGTAGAAGCCATTTGCACAAGAGACAGAGAGAAACAAAAATTTCCTGTGACCTAAAAACTGTTCAGTAGACCGTAGCAGGCTTTTGGGCTGGTTAATATATTAACTGGTGAAAACACAAACAGGACATTCAAAGTACAGCTGAAACGCTGTCGGCTTGTCTCAGCGCACGTAGCTACGGCGGGGGCCAGAGGTCAGAACGTGATGCACTGTGCCGCGAGGGTGGCCCAGAATATATTACCTAGAGGGGAACATGAAGTTTAGCTTCTTGTGTTAGTGAGCTGAGCTGAAGGTGCTGAGTTCAGGTCTCCTGTTTTATCCTGGATGTTGAGAAGCCCACTGACCTTCCTCTTGAGTGTGTATGCTCAGCTCCCTTTCGCTTCTGTAAGAGTGGCAAATGTAAACTGGCCTGAGCAGACTTCAGCCCTCAGCCTGAGCTGTCTCTTCATTGGCCTGTGTCTTTCTAGGTGGAAGTGATAAAGAAGGCTTATCTGCAAGGAGAAGTAGAATTTGAGGATGGAGAGAATGGGGAAGATCTTGCGGCATCTCCGAGGAACGTGGGACACAACATTTATATATTAGCTCATCAGGTAGAATTTCACCTACAGCTTTCATAGCACCAAGTGTCACAAACCATGAATAGCAACAGGTCCGCTTTTCCCTGAAATTGTTTTAATGAGACAAACTCACTGCACGCTCTCTTTTTATCAGAGCAAATCCTGATCCTTAAAGAATCAGAAAAGAAAATTCTATAATACAAGAAAATTTTTGGAGTTTTCTTTTATAATGGGAAGCAGGCAGGCTCTTGACCAAGTTTCTGAAGACACATGATTCAAGTTCTTGGTAGTACTGGGGAGCAATGTATTATTTTTCAGCTGTATCAAAGGTTACTTTATACTCCCAAAGAAATTCTAATTGCAGATCACTTAAATTGCAAGCAGAAATCTCGCTCTGCTTTTATGGTTCTTGCCACATTCTCTCTATGTTGGTGCCAGTCAGGTTCGCTGAATTGATACGATGCGGTGTTTGAAAGGTAAAAGGCCGGGGGGGGGCAGAATATATCTAGATCTGCTTAATATATTGATGCTACATATATCACTCCATTAGAGACTTCTTGTTCCTTTAGCATCTGAGAAGAAAAAGCATCATTATGCTGTAAAATGAATTTAGAGCATCCAGAAGCATTTTTGGAGCAGTGCTCTGTGCATCTGCTTTTCAATTGATGCAAATTTTCTCTTCTGTCCCTGCCTAGATACTTGTGTGATTAGCACACCTTTGAATTAGGGTGGGTGTAGAAGGGTAGACTGAACGTGAATGTTCAAAAAGTCTCCCAAGTCAGGTGAAGGGTGGGAGAGGATGGGTAAAAGAGGAGTACAACATGGATATTAAAAAAATACATATTTGAATCATTCTGACTTGCTCCCAAAATAGAGCTGCAGGGTGTCTGGTTGGAATAGAACAAGCCTTCTGTCAACTTTGCCCTTTCTTAGCAGCTGACTGCGTACTATTTCTTTTTTTATGCCAAAAATCAGAAATTTAATATCATAGAGAGACATCTGGTGTCTCCCACTCCCTTTGCATTCCTTTATTTTAGTTGGCTCGTCATAACAAAGAGCTGCAGAACATGCTGAAGCCGGGAGGTCAGATAGAGGGAGACGAGGCTCTGGAGTTTTATGCCAAGCACACGGCACAGATTGAGGTAAAGGGAAGCCGGTGGCTGCTGGGAGGTGTGGGGGGGAATGATCTGCTGCGGAAGGAGCCGCTTGGGAGAGAAACGGTGGAGTTAAAGACCGGTTGCATCATACGTGATATTTTGATTGAACCGACTACCTGTGTATGGACTGTCATCTCTGACATGAGAATACAAGTGTACTTATTTTTTTATTTTATTTTTTGACAGCCGCTGGGGGGGAGCTATTTTTGAGCTGTCATGTGTGGGCTTTAAGATGGAGCTGAGCAGAGCTCTGTTGGCAGGAGGAAGTGTAACTTCGCTTCTGTTACATTTTGGCCGGTACTATTGCTGTATCCGTAAAGTTAGCGATAACTTTTGCCATTCTTTCTGTATTAAAATGACATTTTGGCCTGATGCACAATCTAAGATGCTTTTTAAAAGTAAAACACGCACAAACATGGAGAATTCACAAAACTCTCTAATGAGCAATATAAATGTAACTATTATTCCTCACACTTGCCTATGGCTAAAATTTGCTAAGATTCTTGAGCTGGGCGACCAGATTGCTCTGAAATTCAGTGCCACTTTGGTGCAGGATTCACTGGGCCCCTTGGAAATCCCAGCCAAGTATTGCCAGGATAAGACCACAACATATAAATTATCAGTTTTGGACCTAAATGTAGGCCTGCTTTGAAAGGTGAATTAAGTGAAGTCTCTACCAAGCTGCTGTTCTACAAAACGTGTCCGAGTTTCTACATGTAGCTGGTTTGAAAGGGGAGGAGGAAAAAAAACCAGACAAACCAAGAAATAAAAGCATTTAATAACTAGGAAGGACTCTAATAAGGCTGCTGTTCAGATTGTCAGGTCGGACCGTACCATGGAGCAAATAGTATTCCCCGTGCCCAGTATCTGTGAATTCCTCACAAAGGAGTCCAAGCTACGGATATATTATACCACGGAGAGGGATGAACAAGGCAGCAAGATCAATGACTTCTTCATGAAATCAGAAGACCTCTTTAATGAGATGAACTGGCAAAAGAAATTGCGAGGTAGGTTGCTGTTGCCAGCGTGGTTGTGTGGAGCATTACCGGCAGAGCGCTGAGGTCAGGTTTTCGGAGTTCGAAACATTGACTCGGTAGCAGATGGTTCCCTGGTGTGGCAGCAACCTTGATAATTGTTTGAAAGAGTCTGCTCCCCTGCACGATGGCAATATGTTGTAATGAAGTCAAGCTTAATGCAAGAGCAATATGGACCAACTGGAGGGGATCCAGGGGAGAGTGGTAAGAAGGATCACAGGTCGTCTTTTTTAAGATCCAACAGGAAGGAACAAATTTGTGGAGGCTTAGCTTAAACGAGAGAGCATTTGGTGGCAGGGAGAAACGGAGAAGACGCAGCTGAAGAAAGCAGTGGTCTGTTCTCCTTCCCTGCACTGGATGCATGAAGCAGTTCCCTTGCACTGCAAGGAGGAGTAAGGCTGGGTAATGCAGCATGGTCTTATGGCATCTCCAGCAATGGAGGTATTTAAGAACAGGTTAAACATGCATTTTCCAGTAATGGTAAAAGTACAGTTCGCCCTTCCTTTGGGCAAGGAATAGCTGGCAGACGTGCCGACTAAGTCCCTTCCAGCCCTGTGATGCTAAAATAGCTGAAAGCAAGCATTTTCAAGCACTGCTTTTCCCTCTGAGGTTCCCGCTGGCAACTAGGAAAACTTTTAAAATTATATTTTAATTCATACGGTGCCACCACTTCCCCCAGTAAACTTTCTGACTCATTTGCTTAAAATTATTTTTAAAAAAAAAAAAAAAAAAAAAAAATCTTGTTTTGCAAAAGGAGAAATGTTGCACATGAGGCTCAGCTTCAGTGGGCAGTGATGAGTGGTTAGAATTTACCAACAATGACCCTCTGAAATGTGAGAGAGAAAGCAGCTATTTCCTGCTCAAGCCAACATCTGCCATCTGATACCGCTGTTGTTCCCCATGCTTGAATCAGCTAAACTCCAGTTGTTAGCGCGAGAGCGCAGACTGGTCCAGAACCGCCTCCTAGAGCAAATGTCAGAGTGGACTTCTGTACAGCTGCCTGCTGCTGTCAGCCACCAAAACCTGCCTGCAGTGCCAGGCAGCCCCCCCAGCATGGTTAGCAAAGGGTTTCCCCTGACAGAGACCTTACTGGTACTCAGTCAGCATTGCATATCATAGGAAAAAATTAGGTGAGAAGGGACCTCTCGACCTTCCTCAATGTGAAATTTTTTTTTTTTTTTAAATTATTTGTCTTGTTGCAACCTCTGATGATTGCATTTCGCCCTTTCACTGCGCACCTCCGAGAAGAGCCTGGACTCTTTCCAGTTTGTTTTTAGGATGCATATGCACAGTTCACACTAGAGCTGATGATGTGTCACACATTTGGTAACAGAAACTCAATATTTGCTTCTGATCGTTGGGATGTGTGTGTGTGTATATATATATGTTAATAGATCTTTTAACAGAGAAAAGCAATTGTAATCATATTATTTAAAATTATCAGTCAGGTGCAGATAAGACCGCCTGAAACTTGGTCAGCTTAACGGAAATATTTTTCATGTGTATGAATACTAAATAGAGTGGAGCTATTTCCACTGAACAATGGATTAGTACTTCTGACAGCATGAAAATCCCCAGACTTAAAATGACTTCTAAGAACTCTACAAGAATATGGGAACATTTGACATCCTAAACAAATGGGCAACTTTGGTTTTGACAGCATCTATACATTCTGTTAGATTTTGTTATTTGAGTTACTTTAATTGTCTTTGAGGCTATCTCCAGGCAAGCTGTGAAGACATCTAGTACTTCCGACAGCATGAAAATCCCCAGGAAGCTACTTCTTAAAATGACTTCTAAGAACTCTACAAGAATATGGGAACATTTGACATCCTAAACAAATGGGCAACTTTGGTTTTGACAGCATCTATACATTCTGTTAGATTTTGTTATTTGAGTTACTTTAATTGTCTTTGAGGCTATCTCCAGGCAAGCTGTGAAGACATCCATAATTAACAACAGACCGCAAATTGGTCAAGATCCACCTGCAGAAGTGGAGAATATTTCTTTTTTCTTTAAGAAACCAGAATCATTTAGTCTGTCTCCTAATATTCTCGTCTTGTTTGGCCGTGATACTCTACGTTTATACAATTGTTTCTCACATCTTAAATACAGGTTTGTGTTTTCGAGACAAGATGGGCTGGCAGTGCTCTGTGCTGTGCTCATGTGATACCACTTACAGTTTATTCAAACCTGAGAAAGACTTTGTAAAGACCCGTGTATTTCCCCCTTCAGCTCATAGTGCTAGCTTATAATCTAAGCACCATAACTCTCCCAAGGTCTTAATTAAGAATTCAAATGAGCCTGCCAAAACCAGGCAGAGGTGCTACACAGGGCAGATAGTCTGTGCCCATCCCCAAATGAAGGTTGAAAGTAAAATCTGGAACTTTATAATGACCCTTCGTATAACAATTTCATACAAATGAATGCAACCTGCTTACAAATTCTTCCAGTTAAAATGAAATTGAGAACTGAAATAATATAGAAATCAATGCATCGTATATTCAAAACATTGCTACATCACATTTCAGTGAGGCTTAATGTGCCTGGCTAATTAGGTGCAGTGAAGCTTGTGTTCTTACAGTGGCGGGCTACCTTTTTGTGGTCCTTGCCTTTGCATTCAGCTGTTCAATACATGTGCTTTTTATGTGCATTTCAACTCACTATAATGAGGCATTGTATAATTCTTTTAACCCTTTTTTTTTTGCTTAGAATGCTAGAAGAGGTGATTTGCTGAAGAGAGGTAGTGGCTACTGTGAGGCTCAGAATTCCTGCATTCATTAATTTACTCTTCTTTTCAGCCCCAGAGTTTGCATTTTCATCTCTTCCCTAAATTTCACTGTGAGCTTCTTTTTCTTTGCTCTCTGATATCTGTATATGGTACCTCCTTCCAACAGGGAAAAACATTAGTTCTTTCCCTTCTTTGAGAGCATTTTTAATAGAGATTTTTTTTTTTTGGTCACTCTAGATTTCAGCAGTACACAATTTGCTGTACAATAAGCCTGCAGGAGCTAAAATCAGGGGGATTTTGCCTTGATGCAGAGGGAATTACTGTAAGGCAGCTTCTTAGCTGTCCTTGTCATCTTCTGGTCCACGACCACTGCAGAAAATGAGTCCTGCTTTCTGTGCCTCTTGATTCTTGCTGCAGAGATTATCAAAATTAGGAGTCTTTTTGAGAAGTATTTATGTATAGTGTTAAGAATTTAAAATGTGCAGCTGTTTAACTGTACACTTAGCTCTGTGCAGATGTGCTTGCGTCCTTTGCCCACAGGGGAGAGGGAAGGCCAGCCGAGCTTCGACTCAGTTATTATTCTGGGGCTCTATTGGTCTATTATCGGCTTGAAGTAAAGTTGTCTTACTGGCTTGGCAACTAGCGCTAAACATTTTAGCTTTAGTGTTATGTCGCTATGCTGCATTTTGTGTCTCAGTTGTCCACCTTGCACTATCTTTGCTGCGTTTTTCCTGGCTTGCTGCCACGGAAGGGAAGTTTGAAGGTGGGCAGTATCTCATGCAGGTGAGCTGCTGGCAGCAGCAGCAGCGTAACTGGGAGGGATGGGGCTGAATCTCACCACCATTGATAACGTATGAATTCTCTTCCTCCTAATTCGTGTGACTCTGAGTACAAAGTGTATGGGAAACCTGAAGTCCTTGACCGCTGCCATTTCTGAACTCGTTCTCGTGCTGCTGCTAATTCATGTTTGAAAATATGTTCCTTTTTAACATGTGTCCTTTGCTGTAAAGCACTATCCAGGAAACTGGAAGTACCCCAAAGATAGAGTAATCAAATAAACTTCAGAATAAGCCATGAATATTACTACTGTTGATGCTGTGCTTTTGGGCAAACTGAAAATAAAATAATTTTTTATATAGACCTCTTATTTTTTTAAATGCTCCATTAAAAAGAATTACTTTTCTCTTTTGCAGCTCAACCTTTCCTATACTGGTGTGCTCGCAACATGTCCTTCTGGAGCAGTATTTCCTTTAACCTGGCTGTCCTTATGAACCTGCTCGTAGCATTTTTCTATCCATTCAAAGGAATTCGAGGAGGTACCAATATTTAACATACAAAAATATGTGAACAAATAAGGTATAATGAGCCAAATTCTGTCCCCCACTTGTGTCTGTGCATCCCTGTTTACTTCGGTGGAGATAGGAGAACAGAAATTGGCTTTTTTTAATTGCCTTGATTTAAATTGTGCTGTTCTCTTACTTTTTCTTGAAGCATTTGCAAGGAAAATGTAAAGCCATGCTTTTTCCTAGGGGAAAAAATTATCAAAGACAGACATCCACCTTTTATTACTTGACTGTTCTACTTTGTTTTAAAGTTCTGTAATTAACTATTGAACTAAAAATATGATAAATGTTAATTTGTTGTTTTCCTTGAGCTTGCATTTTATTAATGCCATTTTCCATAGAACTTTCATGGTAACATAGCACTTCAGGAGGCCTCTGAGTGTTGGGGCTGGGTGAGTGAGATTACCCTGCGTGGGCAGGTGAGGCGCACGGGAGCGAAGTGACCTGCCTCGTGCCATTAGAAATCGATGGCAGATGCAGAAAAAGAGCCCATCTCGGAGTCCCTTACGCCTGCGAGCACTTAGAGCAGAGGTTGCTCTAGGGAGTGAGGAGGAGCGCGCCAGCCATGTCCCCTGGCTCGGGAGCAACCTGCTGCTCCGAGGTTCCTTGCCACCAGCGGGTGGCAGCTGGCCTTGCTATCATTTCTAACACAAAGTATAGGTTAACATGTGCAGTTCATGTGGGATTCCACAATCCTGCTGTAATAGATCTCATGGAAGTCGCTTTTGATCCAAACTGTGGGTTTGTGTGACAGTGGTGGTTCTGAGAGCCAATTCAGTAAATACTCCCAGTGGAGTCCTGATGAGATTCAGCTGCTCTTCCTTACATCCAGCCTCTCCCAAGAGATGCATCCCAGGGCAGGTCAAGGGGTGGATTCATGTCAGAAAGAATCAGGAAATCTGGAGAAATATTATTGTGAATGCCTCTATCATGTTAATCGCTTGCAAAGCTGGTGTAAAGGAAATAACTTGGGTAGGAGCTTTTGCCATGTCCATGTCAACTGGAGTAAGTAAGAACCCCAGCAGTAAAACCTCCTCCTGGAGGGGGTGATTCATGTTCGAGCCTTCACTTCCCTTTCTTTGAGATTCATAATGCAACAGGGCCAGTTAGATGCTTATCTCTTCCTATTGGACTTCCCTCTGCATCTTTCTTGCGTTCATTGCTAACTGCAGAACCCAAAGACAGTGCAGCTCAAAGACAGCAGTAGCCTGATCATAACAAAATTATCAGCTGAGCTCTCTGCGTGTGGCATAAAAGCCGCTTCACCCTTTTTGCGGCTCACCAGTTAATTTCCATTGAGTAGAGCCGTAGTTTTGTCCAAGTAGTGTTTGATAGCAGCTTATGGTCACAGTGGGCATGGAAAACTTGAGTTTAGGGGTTCTGCATCCTGATAAAGCCTGTGAGAAGGCAGGGGATATTTTAGACCAAAATCCGATGTTCCTGAGAGAGGGAAGAGTTACAGTTACCTTCCGCAACATCAGGCTGTGGTTTCGGCTCCTGTACCTCTGCATCGCAGCCTGTGACAGCAGACCATGGGGCTACCCGGATCCCGTTCTGGCTAGCAGCTGGTTGAAAGGTTTTAACAAGCACAAAAAGCAACTGACTTTTCTGTCTCTAGCTTCAAAGATTGCAAGTTAAAATTTAAAAGTCTGTATTTATGGCTGCTAGGAAAGCCGGTAATTAAACGAGTTCATTGAGATTGCAAGTTGCAAGGCTAGCAGGGGGATCATTTGGCATTTTGAAGATGCCCTACCCTGCATATTTGAAATACTTTATTTATCAGGTAACATTTTGATAAAATCTCTTCCTCTTCTAGTTACAATCAAAATGTAAAATAAATAAACACATGTGTATTTTATACTTAGCTTTTAAAAAAAAGAAGACTTTCAAAACAGACCATTTGGGGGAAGTTGTTAGTGTCTTGAATTGCTCAGACACGGTGAACTGAGCAGCTGATTAGCATCTGACTGTAGCAGAAGCAGTAAAACTTCTGACTTGAGGAGCAGAAACAAAACTGGATGCCTGGAATTTGGTACTGGAATGGTGAGAATTCCAGAGACAGGGAGAGCTTCCTACCGGGTCCTCCCGGTTACACGCTCCTCCTTCCAGCGGTCGTGTGATGGACTCCACGTGCTCGTAGCAAGTCTTTGATGTTAGGTTGGGAGCAGACAGCTGATGTCAAGTGACCGCTGGCTTGGTGAGCTTCCTTTGCCAAGGGCAAAGACACCGCTCCCAGTTTGCTCCCAGTCTCTCTGCGTCCCTATGAGGGAGAGACGAGGCTGTGCCCTGAGCCCCACTCCTTCCTGGGAGCACTCCCCTGACCCGGGTCCCGCGAAGGTCTTTGTGCGTCATGGCATTGCACTCCTCGTGCTGGTGAGCAGACCGTGGTGTCGGGCCTTTCCGAGGCAGGTGTTACAGGCAACAGTTGAGGACTTCATTAACTCTAGTTATTTTTGCAGGCCTGCTGGGAACTGCTGCAACTTGTGAAAGCAAAAATATTCATGTGCTGTGGATGGCTTTGTAATAGCTGGGATATTCAGACACCTGTGCAGGTGCAGGCAGGATCCCTCAGGATCTGCCTCTCACAGCAATTCCCAAGTCATTCCTAAATGAGCTTCTGCACATTTTTTTTTCTCTCTTCTCTCTCTGTGCTGTTTATCATTCCCACTTGGGTGACTCTGTTTCGAGCTCTGCACCTTTTGCTGTTTAATAGCTTAAGTAGCGGTGGCTGCGTTGCTCTGGGATCCCAAACTCCCTTCAGACAGTGGAAACATCTGTTCAACTTTACGCTTATTAAGTTTTAATTTCCATCTATCCTCTGCTGTCTTTATTAATCTACAGTGATTTGGAACAAAATTAAATGGCTGCTCGTGGTAGTCAGATGAGAGTAGTATTTCCTAAGCCTTCTGAGTTTGGGCGGGGGGGAGAAAAAAGCCCTCGGTGAGTATCTTGCCAATAAGACACAACAGTCCTCTGAGTACGTTCTTGCAGAAGGGCTGCAGAGTGCTATGAAATTTGAGGGGTCTTGCCTTTTTGTCTGTTCAGGTACCAGTTGCTTGAAGAAAAGCATTTTTTTAATGTCAGTTTTAAGAAAAAGATGTCTTTTATATTCTGCATAAACCCAGGGTAAACGGTATTTTCGGCTGAGTATTTTTTATGGCTCTTTCAGAGAAGTGTATTTTTAGCAACACGGGCTGATGTTATGTAAGCAGACAGTCTCATGGGACAGTCTAAATAGAACCAGAAATAGCAAGAGATGACAAAAACTGGTACGAGGTTTTTGACCAAAAGCATAATAGGAGAATCTGCTGTGAATCTGGACCTGGAGGAGTATGTTGTCTGTCCTCACCTACGCATGCAATGCCTCTACAGAACGCATTAGCAAAATGCCTCTCCTTTTCAGCATTCAAGGTGTGTAAGAAATGAACACTAAAATGAAGAATCCTATAATACTGGCGCTTATCATTTACATAATGCTTTAGTAACAAGTTTGTAATTAAAATCTGCTGAAGGCATTGGGCTCAGATGTTCCACTTACCACTTTGAAATCAGTAATGTCTGAACATGAGGCTTAATGATACTCCACCAAAGATAAGATAAAATGGCTTATTTGGTTATTTTGTTTTTATTTCCTTTGGTTATACCAAGTATTGAAATGGGTTTTGTTTTTTCCTCTTCACCCTAGGTACACTGGAGCCCCACTTGTCAGGCTTGCTGTGGACAGCCATGCTGATATCTCTGGCTATCGTTATAGCTCTTCCAGAGCCTTAATCGCTTCTACAATATTACGACTAATATTTTCAGTTGGTTTACAACCCACTTTATTTCTTCTGGGTGCATTCAACGTAAGTATTGAGTGGGCTTTTTTTAAGTTCTCTTGCATCTTATGTAAGGGTTTCTTACCTGCTCGTGAACGTGTCAGGCAAAAATAGCCAGGGACATTGGAGTAATTCCTTCTTTGGACTGTTTCTAGCAGAAGTGCTTTGCTGCTGTTCATACAATCCTGGTTCCCCAGGCTGGAGACCTCTAAGATTCTGCTCAGTTTTGCCGGAGTCTAGAAACAGCTCCCGCTCCAGCCATAAATGCAAAGAAGTCTCTGTGACCCTAAAGTACACAGTTATTCACTCAAACCCGTCTCCCATTCAGTGACTAAGCTACAGTATTTTCGGGGTTGTGTAATATTCACTAAACAATGCATTTCCCAAATGTCTGTCTGCAGTCTACCTGCCAGCCAAAAGCTGACACTAAGCAGTTTTGCTACAGTAATGTGTGGACTGAGCATGTAAGCTGAGCCACCAGAGAACTTCATTAACGCTCAAACCCGGATACTTGTGGTCTCTTGTGGCAAGTAAGCCAAAGTATTTCTCTCTGACTGAGTCAGCAGGAGCTGTGCAAAGACGCGTCTTCTCAAAGTCCTTGTCTTTATTATGAAGCACCCAGCTTTCAAGTGCATCATTTAATAGCATTCCTTGTCTTCAAAATACGTCACTGAGTGCCATGTACTACAGAGTCAGAGTTGCATTGTGAGGGTGGTTGTTGTTGTTATTGGTAATTGTAGCATTTAACAGGTTCCAGGTAAGTTGAAGGCAGCTTTCCCGCTGGTGCTACACAGGAGGATTACTGGGTGCATGATCCGAGACTGAATTGCTGAGGGAATCTGGAGCACTTGCTTATTAGCAAGCAATAGGGGGTGTTTCAGTAAGTGTTGCTGTAGGCTGGAGAGTTACTTGACTGCAGAAAGTGCCATGCTTAGAACAGGGTTTTTTTTTTAGGAGGGTTTACCTCTCACACCAGGGAGTGTTTTTACTTTCTTCTTTAAATCTTAGTCTTGATGCCCTTCGACAACAAGCTGGAGACAGGAGTCAGTGCACGTGTCTTATTAGACATGCAGTTTTAGTTTTGGCTCGCTGTCTCAGCTGTGCAGAAAATGCAACAGAAAGCAGGTTTTGACTGACATGCAAAGTGCTGTTGTGTAACAGACAATTCAGCACGGTTATTGATATCATGGAGCCGAGTCATCTCCAGCTTTGAAAAATTGCCTTTTTTTCCTGAAAGCCACATGTTGTAACTAATTTATGGTTAATCTTTCCTTAGGTTTGTAACAAAATCATTTTTCTGATGAGTTTTGTGGGTAACTGTGGAACCTTCACTAGAGGATACAAGGCAATGATCATGGATGTAGAGTTTCTTTATCACCTGCTGTACCTTCTGATTTGCGCTCTGGGGCTCTTCGTACATGAATTCTTTTATAGTTTGTTGGTAGGTATTCACTTTGCCCTCAGAATGTTTTTGTGTTTATGTGTTTGCAAAGTCCCATCTCGGGCATATCTAGATGTGTCATACACCATTTGCTTTCTGTTTTGCTACTGGGCAACTGTGGTACAGGCACTCTGGAGATTTTGCTTGGGAGAAGTTACGGTGGGAGGCTATGGGACTCCTGCCACAGCTCTTCTTCCCAATTTGTACAGACGAACGGACACTTTTTTGTTCTACAAGACGTGTTTAAAGTTAAATTTAGTTAAAATTGCTCATTACAGTAAATGTGTATGCAGTTGCAATGAAGGTTTTTAGCATTTCTCTCTGTGTTACTCCTCTTCTCGACTTCTAAGGTGCAGGTTTTCTAGGTTAGATGTATTGCTTGTGACCCTGCTCTGACTTCCAAGATAATAAAACAATTTAAAATGTTGTGACTCCACACCATACCCGGTGAAGGTTTAAGCCTTCTTAAGGTCATATGAAGTCTTACATGAGAAAAAAAAAATCATTGAAAAATCTAGCCATAGAAATGTTAGCTGAACAGTAGGCACTTTTGGAGTTACCATGCTATGAGTAAGAGGCACAGTCTTTAAGATGGTGTACTCTGTATTGTCAATAACTGTAATATAGTGTCGCTGCTTTTTGAGCAGTTGGTTAACTCTGGAGTGTCTCCTTAGCTGTAGCTAGACTTCAGACCTCACACGACTGACACGGATGCCTGGCATATGTGTTTTTTCTGTTTGAGGTGGAATTCATCTTGCACAGCACAATACTTACAAGAATAAGCACTGAGGGAGTGTATCTAGTGTTGGTGGAGAAAATGTGTCACTTTGAAGCAAACCTTAAATCCCATTCAGAACACTCTATTTTTGTCTCTTTGTCTGATGCTTGCTACATCCTCTGGTAACTGAATTGGTTATTTTCTATATTCATGTAGGTCCAATTTAACAAATATCTGTCCTCTCACTGTCAACCAGCATAGCCAGCAACCTGCCTGGGCTGTGCTGGTGAATTGTCACAGACCCAGAGGAGTGAAAATTGAAGGAAACATCTGTAAAGAAATTTAAACAAAGAATTTAGGCAAAAAATATTGCTCATTTAATTACACACTCAATAAACTAAGACTTAAAGGAAATAGCCAATTGTGATGGGACAGATAGTACTAAAAAAAAGATGCAACAGTATGTGTTAGCATCTTTGTTTAATGCACGTACCGTATATCTAGCACTTAAGCAAGAATACCTGCCCTCACACCAGGTAGGGACTTCTTCCCATGCTGCCGCTCAGGACTGGAGTCCGTGAAGTGCAGGTGAAGAAGAGGGTACAGCTGCCTCCCTTCTTCGTGTTTCAAAGCGCATGGCACAAGACTGGCACAGTGGGGGTGAGGGACCCTGTCTTCCTCACTTCCTGCTCTATTTTTCTTTGCCAATATGTTAAATTTCAGGTAACTATAAAAAGGAAAAAAAATTGCTCTTTAAAACATCAGATCAGTATCGTTAATGTGCTGCCCCAGGTTATGCCAACACGTAGCATGCCACCAGTGGTATTGGTAGTACATGTGAGAAACAGCCTTTTTTTTTTTTTGTTCGTTGTCCTCCAGCTCTTTGACTTGGTGTACCGAGAAGAGACCTTGCTGAACGTCATCAAGAGTGTCACTCGCAATGGACGTTCCATCATCCTGACTGCTGTTCTCGCTCTCATCTTGGTCTACCTGTTCTCCATAGTGGGGTACCTCTTCTTCAAAGATGACTTCATCCTGGAAGTAGACAAGCTCCCTAATGAAACATTATTGCCAGGTTGGTAGCAGTGACTTGTTTCAACGGTTTGTGTTGAAGAAAGTATTGGGCTTTTGTTCCGCGGGGCGTGCTGAGTGTCTCCTTTTGCAAGACATGCTGATTACCTCACCAGTTTGACAATTTCTTTCTTACAAAGGACACTGTTTAAATAGAAAATAAAATCTAAAAAACCCCAAAGTGATTGGGGTAAACGGATACCCCAGTATTTTTACAAAACGCTGCAATCTGCTGCAGCATAAAGAGGGATGGGGAGGAGGAACCCCTGGAGATAGCACTTGGGCTCTTCTGCACACGGTTGAGATTTCTCCTCTCACTGTTTGCTAAAACAGTTGAGATTATCTAATTCAGCTACACCTACTCCCTCCCCCAGTTTAATTACAAGCAGACTTTAGGTAGGCCATCGTGGAGAAGGCTCTGCACTGGGAGAATTCAGTTCTGCCTCTGTTTGCCAGATATTGAATGCTTATATTGGCGTTTAATGGTGGGGTTTAATTTCAATGTAACAAAAATTAATATTTTATCTGAAATAACAGACTGAATATATATGATGGGCATCAAAGGGCATCAAAAAGATGCTCCTGTGAAGTAGAGGTTTATCTCTCTAACTCTGGTTTGCTCATAGTTTTTAAAGACTGTATTAACCTGCCTCAAATACTTGCTACAGTTTAAATTCCGTAGCAGACTTCTCTGTGCTGACCTTAGATTGCTTATTTTAAGTTAAAATTTGGGGTTTTTTTACCACCCTGCAGCATCAAGCAACTAACTTGGTGGGAAGCACAGAAATGAAATTTGTCAGAGAAGAGGTTTGGGTTTTGCCTTGGTTTCTTCCTCTGACACTTGAGCTAATCAGACAAATATTATTTGACATTGCCTCTATTTTTTCTAATTTTACTGCCAACCCCGTGAGAGACCCAAACCTCACTGACCCTATTATTTCACGTTTCCATGCAGCTGGAGAAATGCCAAAGATGTCTTATGATGTGGCAGTAGGTTTGTTTTGAACTTGCAAGGCATTGAAAGGCAAGTTTTCAAGGCACCTTGAAAATTCACTGTGCACTAGAACATCGTATTTTTGGAACAATTTCAATTAGTCTCTCAGCTTTGGAGCTGATGCAAAATAAATGCACAACTTTGGTCTTTAATTCATAGAAATAAGAAGAATTTTATGTTTGAATTTAAAATTATTGAATGTGTAAATCAGAAAGTGCTGTGCCCTTCTAAACTCCAGGATAATATACTATTCTAAATCTACCTAGTAATTGCACACTGAATATGATGGGGTATCTTAATATCTGAGAAGTAATCTTACAAAACGTACAAAACGTTAAACTATCCATTTGATTCATCACCTCGTGTTTTTAGATCGCACAGAACCAGGTGAGACCATGACGGGAGAGTTTCTCTATTCAGATGTATGCAAAGCAGGTAGCAGTGAAAATTGTTCTTCAATCATTCCTTCAGACCGTAAGTATCTGCTATTGTATTCATAACTCACACCCTTAAATTTAAAAAAATACTAATTTCTTAAAAAATCCTGTGTAATAAATTTGGGAACAAAGCTATCACGAGACTAACTTGAAAAAGGATTAATTTAGGGCAACAGCATAAATGACGCTTGTTACATGAAGTGATTAAACTAGAGAAACTTAGAACTGAACCATACTTCGATAGAACAGTCATATTCTTTAATTATCTGCCTTTGAGAAGCATGTGATGCAGTTTACCTCTGCAAAGTTTATTATTTTAAAACATTAGGCTATCAAATGTGATCTCAGAGGATAATACCCTGTGAAATATGGAGCAGAACATCGTTTATTGTCAGCATTATTCTATCTAGCTAACTAAGGAAACTTTTTAATACCATGGCAGGAAGTACTCAATGAATCGATTTAAGTAGCGTAGGTTTGGGGGTTTTTGAGATCAAAGAAGTGCATGTGAGATATTACTTGTAGCATAATCGCCAGCCTCAGATTGGGTATTGAAATATTTCAGTTTTATTTTCCAGAAAATGTAATTTACTTCTCGGGGATTTATGATGCTGGCTGTGAGAGCCAGACAGAACATCACTATTTCTCTTAGAAGTGGAGCTCTTACATGGTCAAATGTTTCAAAGGTCAATAATGGCCACGAGCCCGTGCTCGCAAGAGGAGATGGCTCTGTTGTGCTCAAGTGTCCTCTTTGATAAACTAAGATTCAACATTGATACAAGAACAGCTGCTTTATTCGGCTCTAGTAGGAGTCTGCTGCTTTGTCTTTATACACTCTGGCTGCAGAAAGGAAACTCCAGAGATGTTTTTATATCATAAATAATCAACCTGATATCAGGGTCTTATGTGGCCAGGGATATTAATGATGCCCAAATCTTTGGCCATTTCTCTACCATCTTGGCTTTTGGCTATTTCTGGATTGCGTGGGGCCTTTCTAAGGCTGTCTGTGGGAAGGTGGGATCCACTCATGAGCTTTTTTATGATGAAATGAAAGTCATGAGACTTCTAATGGGTACAGGGAGAGTATATGAGATTAGGTAACTAATTCTAGCAGTTCTGCAACTGAAACAGTGAAGTTGAGGGCTTCAGCCAAATGAAGAGAGGGTCAAAAAAGTGTGTTACTTTTTTAGTAAAATGCTGTTTCCATAAGCAGTGATATTTTAGCCATTTGAAAAATACAAGTCGAAGTTGCCATTTTGAGTGCAGCCCAAAGGCTGTGCAATCTGTTAGGCACCAAGGGAGAGTGTAAGAGGCAACACTTTGTCCTCTGAGCTGTCAAAAAGCTATGATTCTGTATAAACAGGCATCTGGTGATCTGAGCTATGCATGCTAACAGAAATGGAAAGAGATATTTAACCAAGTCAAAGACAGCAGTTCAAGCATAAAAGAAAACTCTGCTGGTGGGGAGAGGAGGGCAGGCTGGAGCCAGGGCAGAGACCTGCTCCGATGGTCGGCTCTCTGCAAGAGCTAAGATTTGCCACACTGGCTGGAAATCTGGCAGATTTTGCAAAGGAGAGAGAGAGCATAACCAGCAAAGAATGGAGAGAATTATTTAAAACTGATCTTCTTGCCTTTGAAACGTGTCTTTGCTTGCTGTGTTAACAGAACTGATTGCTGAAGAAATGGAGGAAGAGAATAAAGAGCATACGTGCGAGACGTTACTGATGTGCATTGTTACTGTACTGAGTCATGGGCTCAGGAGTGGGGGTGGAGTAGGTGATGTGCTCAGGAAACCATCCAAAGAGGTAAATTATCACTGAATGGGGGCGGAAGAGTGATAACCATGTAGGGCCGGGGATCTAGTTCTGCTGGGGAAAATGTGTATACACTCCCTTTAAACAGATGTAGGATACATCGCGACTAGAAGGGACCACACTTTCTGTGTAATATAGTTAAATCTCTGTAGGATCAGATTAAGCAGCAGCCAGTTGAAACAAGCTTCTAGTTATCCTTTTTTTAGGGCTTTTTTAGCTTGAGGGCTGTCCAGATGGGGCCCAAAAGAACAGAAATGGTGTAGCCAACAATCTGTGCTTTGGGAGTTCAGGATCTGAAGAAACAAGATAAGTACAAGCTAGTGAAAGAGTAACATGAGGTAGCAGAATGAAAATGCAATGGTAGCTGATACCATGCTGGTGGCATGAGTTTCTGTGGAGAGCATCCCTCGGGAAAGGTAAGATGTGTAAAACAGGGAATGGATGAGAGGACAGGGACCAAGATGTGTTGGAGCTGGGACTGTGGGAAGTAAGGATGTTGTTTGGAGCCATCATCAGAGAGTGAGGACCAGTCAAAGCAGCAGGAGTTTTTCATAATACCCAAAGCTGCCCATAGAGCTGCTTCTTTAGCTGTTTGTGCCCAACTGAGTCTCAGGCTCTCCTCCCTCTGGTCATTCCCCAAAACCACGTTAGAGGGCAAAGGAACAGTCTTGGTCAGAGTGAATGCTTTTCTGTATTGTCTGCAATTTCAAATTGTTTTCTAATATTTAGCCTTATTTTCAGCTTACCGTGGTTTAAAAGTTACGTAATTCTTAATAAAAGTTTGGCACCCAATTGGCAGGATGATTCTGAAAACGGGGGCTGGTGGTTAGGTATTCGGGTATTCAGGCCTGCAATAAATATGAAATGGGTACCGGGAAGTCCAGCTTAATGTCCACGTACATGGTTGTTAGCATAAATGAAATGAATACTATTAAATTCCAGTAAAAGAATTTATGGTCAGCACTGATACTATATTCATATACAAACAGATTAATATAAGGATATAATTTGGATGGGCTTGCAGGGCAGGGGTGAGGAAAGAACAAATTTCAGTGTGTGTGAGAGAGGACAGACTTGGACACAGTAAGCAGAAAGAGCAACTCTGTAGAGATCGCATAGTGGTAGCTGACTAATTTGGCTTTTCTTTCAGTAATCTTGCATTTTAGTTTCACTTAATGTTTTGAGTTGTAAGTTATCATCGGAGAACATAAGAAATGGAGATTCTAAGGGGAGGGGTTGTGGGGCAGCGTACTCTGCTGAACTGAGAAAGGCATGGTAAGGGTTAGATGTGCATGTATTTGGGTTGTTAATTATTAAAATATGTATCTTGCAGGAACCTCTCTTTGCTGCTAGAGTGATATATGATCTGTTATTCTTCTTCATGGTCATCATTATTGTCCTTAACCTGATATTTGGTGTGATCATTGACACTTTTGCTGATTTAAGGAGTGAAAAACAGAAGAAAGAAGAAATTTTAAAAACAACTTGCTTTATTTGTGGTAAGTGTAGAAACACACTTAAGAATAACGGGTTACTCTGTCAAAGTCGAAGATAGCTGCAACCTAGCGGGAAACAGGAGTCTTGAATTACTGGCTGTTCTTACCTTGCATTCCTCAGCTAGTTGATATTCTCGGGTACCACGTGCGCAGGAGCTTGGCAGCAGGAAGAGATGGGGAACGTATGCTCAGTATACCGTTTTTTCCTCAAATCCTTAGTTTCTGTTTCTCCTGTGCTTCAAAGAATAGTTTCCTATTGGAATGGGAGAGATTTTTTTATAAACAGTCGTTTTTTCCAAGGGTGCCGAGTGTTGAGTAGTGCCTGTGAAAGTTTTTCCCATCAGTAGATTGGAAATTAAGCTGCCAAGCCTTTGAGGCCGGTGCGGTTAAATGAGATGGTCATGCAGAAGTTGCATAACACGCATACTGGCAGAAGTAACCTTTGGAAGTTTTCTGCAAAGCAAATGTTGCATTTGGTATCATTTTGCCTAAAAATAGGAGATGAGTTATGAAATCCAACAAACTGATTGTATTTTTTTAACCAAAAGTTTTCTGTTACGTATAATAAGTGTGAGCAGTACTTGTTATGCCTTCTTTCCTCTTCTCACTACATTGTGGCCATTTGTTAGAGAGTTTATCCCTGTTACTCAGCGTTCATTTAAGAATGATTGTGACTGTTACAAAGTGCAGCAGACTGTAGAAACAAGTTTTGTTCTTAGAGCTCATTTTCGTAGTACTAGTTCGTAAATACTAAGGGTTATATATGTGTCACTTTTGTAGGTTTGGAAAGAGATAAGTTTGATAACAAGACAGTCACATTTGAAGAGCACATTAAAGAAGAGCACAACATGTGGCATTATTTGTGCTTTATTGTGTTAGTGAAAGTAAAAGATTCAACAGAATATACAGGACCAGAAAGTTATGTGGCAGAAATGATCAAGGTGAGTTTGGAGGTTTGCTTTTTTTAAATAGATTAGACCAACCTACTCGCATATTTGCTAAATTTAGTACTCTCCATCTTACTTATTTTGTAAGCAAAAACTTGGAGTAAGACTTTTTCTACAATAATAGGCTTAATCCAATGCCTTTCCTTTTAGAAGCATCTTCTAAAGATAATATACTTAAGATGTACTTGGCACGATAACTCAGTAAAAGACATTGGGTTGATGGCAGCACATTGCAGCATGCTGCAAATGGATGGTGCAGGCAGGGGCACTCGTGGGAGCCGACATGTGCTGCAGCACCGCAGTCACACGGCGATTTGCATCTGCGTACCTGCAGCTTCTCAGCCTCTAAAACACTCCCGTGTGTATGCCAAAGTAGGTGGCAGTGAGCAGTGACAGCTAGGTAGTCTCCATGGTTTTAAATCAGGTGAAGAAGCAGCTATTCTGTTTTGAAAACTAGTGTTTAAGGGAGAGTATTTTCAAGCTGGTGGAAGTGTCTGTAATATAACAAACAGGTTATAACCTCTCCTGGTATAAATGTCTTAAACTGACTTGTAGGATTGGTTGTCATATGATTTTAGCTTATTATTGTAAAAAACTAAAATTAATATCTACTCAATTGTAAGGCCTTTTAATGAGAGAATTAAAAGCCTCGCCTCTGCCAAGCTGCAAGTTCAGAGTTCCTGGAGTTAAATCCTAAATCCCAATTACTAATTTGTGTGTCTTCTGGATGGTTAGCAAAAGCTGTTTCTGATTTGTAAAATTTCGATTAGTTACTTCTTTATTTGCCTTCAGACAAACAAATAGCAGGATACTTTTCTTAATTTGCCTCTAGCTTTTTTGCTACAGAGGTACAACCTACCTTTAAGTGGGCAATTTGTTGTGGCCTGGTCAGCATGTAAATCCCACCAAGATCTTAGAGGTTAAACACGTTACTTCGGGGTCACTAAAGTGTATGTCCTAGTTCTGGATTTCTGCCTCTGTAATGAGGGCTTAAAGAAATCTTGTGAGCAGTCACCTGATAGAGGATTAGCACAGTGAGATAACTAAGTACATCACTGCTGCTTTCTAGTCTGACTGATTATATTGCTCCCTTTATTTATCCCACTGCAGCAAAAATTACTTCAGGGGGAAGCAGTGTACTCTTTAAAATGTTTCTGCTTGTAAAAGACGATTTTGTGTTGTGTTAAAACTAGTTTTAAAAAAAGTTTCAATTAACGAACAGTTTATTAACAAATTATTATTTCAGATTAACACTTCAAATTAGATAAGAACCAAAAACCAGTCACTGAGCATGTTTGCAATAAACGCAAAAACTGGAGAACTTTTACCAGAATTCTCATTCATAGAAGTGTCAGCAAAGGCTAATTACTGTGTGTTGAATGGGAATATGGATAAATGATGCATAGACCAAGTGTCTAATGCAGATGCAATTTTATGTAACTATATGCTCTAGGTAGAGGTTTGGAATATGTCTTGTAGTTGGTGTTTTTTTGCATTTCATGAGCCAGTTTTCAACTGAGAACTAACAGCAGGGTCTCACTGCAGTGCTGTTGAAAGCGTGGTGTAACCGTATGAGCCCTGGAATAGGAAGTAAATTTGCTTTGCACATCAGTGGTCTGCCATGACCCGGCACAGGCATGACCGGAGCAGCTCGGGCTGCTGCTGCCCTGACACGGTAGTTCTCAGCAGCATTTTGCAGTCATCATATTCCTTATGATCTGGCAAAGCTTACTCTGAAACTCAGAAGCAATTTCTTTCTCATCATTTAACATTAAAAACATTCTTTTCTACCCTAGAAAATCTGAACGTAAAATATGATGAATATACTTCTCTACGCAGACCTGTTTTAAATACTTCTGTAAGAGTCAGAAATCCCTTTTTTCTGCCTAAGGTGTAGGAGTAATTTGGGGCATGGTTCATCTTTTACTCAAACCTTCTGTCTTCGTCCCATGAATCTAGAAGGACAGGCAAAAGGAAAGCCATAAATATGTCAGTGGTTCCAAAGACTGAGATTCACCTGTTGGAGGTGATGGTTTAGTTTGTATTTGTACAGAGGGCGAATGGGAGCCTGTGGTTGCTTAATGTCTGCAGCTACCAGGAAAGCCTACTTATGTCGTGGTTAGATTTAAAAGGGATTTTCTCCCCACATTTTCAGACTGAAGGTGGCACTCTAACATCTTTGATAATGGCAAAGATGGGGCATGTCTTTTCCACGGGCTGTTACGCAGTACCATTGTTCAACTGCAATTTATACCCATTTTTAGTAGTTGAGGGTAGGAAGCGTAATGTGCTCCAAATCATACAGTGATGACAGAACACACCTCAAACACGCTTTGCCTTTGCTCTGACTCCTGACAGAATATCTTTAGAAAACTCTCGGATTCTACCTTTTGGCAATAGTAAAAAAAGAAAAAAAAAATTTTTAAATTGCCTCTGCCATTTAGTATTTGTGGGTTGTTCCAACACCACAGAACATTAAAAAAACAAAAAAACAAACAAACAAACAAAAAAACCCCAAACACACACCACAAATTCACAAATTTAGGATACTGCAATTATATTCACCATCAGCTTGTGAGTTGCATCCAGTGCTGCTTGTATAGTGCTTTAAAGGTATTTTAAGCACTATGGTATCTGAAGAATCCTGGACAATTTCACTTATGCTGGTTAGTGAATATTCAGAAGCTTTAAGAGTGATCTTGAATTTTTATGTTTCCTTGTCTAAAAATAATGTGTGTAGAAAGGCAATTTTGAGGCCATCCACTGTACTGGAGATGGCAGAGCTGAATCTTGCTCATAGAATTCATCTTGTAGCCTGCAGGAGTCTGACCCAGCATAAAAAGAAATTGTAGCCTTGAAAATCAATGATTAACTACAATTCTTCAGTGAATTTTATATTTCTTCATGGACGGAAGCTCATTAAGTTAAAACGCCGCATGCAGAAAGAAGTCAACAGTTAAACTTGGAAACAGAGTTTAAGGTTTAGAAATATTTTGAACACTGTAAGCCTGATGAAAACAAATACTAAAAAAAACCCAGTGATCTGGCAAAATAAAATCTAATCTACTGTGTTTTAGTACTGATTTGTAACTATACCTTCCATAACGTTTTTCTGATAGAAATATGGGTCTGTTGGTACTTGCAATCTCAGACTGTTTTTGTTCAAGTTCCCCCGTGTTTGCGGAGCCCCGTGTGTTTGCGTGCTGCTGCGTGGGAAGCCAGGCTGCAGTGGTCTTGTAGCTGCAAGTCCAGACTTTTGATAGGAGGCCTGGAATTCATCGCCAGCTTCTCCCCCTGTAGATAGGGATAATATTCACTTTCATCACTAGGGTGAGCATGTGCCAGCTGTGATATATGATGTAAAACTTAGGATATCTTAAGAATCTTAGCTGGGAATTGCTAGAGCAATGCAAGGGGGGGAATGGGATTGCTGGTTCTGTTTGATGTAGAAGCTGAGCTTGCGTACACACCCGAGCTGCTGCAGTGAATCATCCACTGTCCTGAAGTCCTTACCAGTACTGGCGTGGTTGATAACCTCCTGGATTTCAGGAGATGGCAAACAGAAGCTTGGCATGAAGCTGCGCATCTTCGAAATGCATTCTTGAGCCACCTTTTAATATCTGTTTAATAGCACAGCAGTACTGTAGGATGTGAGAAAACATCTAGTGGTAATAGAGATGGTCTTTAATTCCTGGTGTTTATAAAGCCCTCCTGGTGACCTAACTTCTGTTCATCTGGCTAAATCTCTGCAGATGTGCACTTAAGATAGTGAGGCTTCAAGATGGATCAATGTCTTTTGAAAGGTGTTTATCTGGAGAGTATGCTAATGGTGCTGCAGAGCTGGTAGCCCAGTGCTTCCTGCGTTTCCCAGGAACAAAGGCATACGGTTCAGCTGCTGCGTGGCTTTGTAGTCACCAGGGAAGATCAGGTGATGTCTGAATAATACCATGTGTGTAGGAGGTGGGGGGATCCACTTATCGTGTTGGCCAGACATTGACATCCCCACCCAAATGACTAATGTGAACTCGGTGCAACTCCCTACAGATTAGTTCATTTAAATGTCTTATCTACCCATCCTGTCTTGAGAATTTCTTCTTAAGTTTTCTGCATTTGCCTGCAGTTACTGTGGCAGCCTTGCTAGCAGCAGCCCCAGCAGTACAGCTGTCACTTGAGTCTTGGCAAAGGTCTGCTACAAACAGCTGTTTGCAGGCACTTACAATATGTAAAAGTTCTTACTCTGAAGCTCGATACATAGAAAACCACATATACACTTCGGTTTTGTGTGCATTTATAAGCCACTGCGCATGCAGCTGCAGTGTGCTGTCACTTGCATGGACAAATATTTGCATACGCAACTCTTGCATACCCTAACGTGGGGATTTGCATATACACCTTCACATCAACGTTTGATCAGTGTGGGTAAGAGGCATGGCTGTGAGTGATTTCATGCACACAGAGGTGCATATTAAGAAATGAAGGCTTGTTTGGAAGTTTTTAGCACAAAGCTTCCTAACTAGTTCTTGCAATTTCCATAGATTTTTTTTAATCTAGTGTTGCACCAAGCAGGATACGTGTCATTAACCTTTATTACAAAAGCAAGGTAGAGAGATGTAAGGGATTGCCCAAGCTCACACGTCCAGATCAAGCACGCTGAGTCCTGAATCTTCAACTGGGTTGTGTTGTCATTTGAAAATGAACCATTTATAAATAGGAGTGATGGTGCAGATATCCTTAAAGAAATTTGGAATGGAAATGAAGGCTAAAGATTTCCTTCTGTGCCCTAATTAACCTCTTCCTACAAAACTGGAGATTTAAATACACTATTGCCTTTTTTAATTTTTATCCTGAACTATATGCCATACCGTAATTGAAAAGTATTTCTTATTACTGTTTTGAGTGTCCAGTGTAGCCTGCAACTTCTGCCAAGATGTAGCCTCTCCTAGTAAGCAAAGGCAATGTTTCATCAGCATCAGGCTTTTAAAATTACATTCTTCCAGAAGTGCAAGTTCGACTTGAAACCTCTCCTAAGGAGTTAAACACCCAGCCACGATTGTTGCTGTGCTCTGAAACTCAGCAGAAGTGTGTGATTCACAATCTGCGTGAGGCTCGCGTGATGATGGCTTTGAAGGGTTACAGTGTCCCCAGGCTCTACATCGAATATAGTTCGGTTGGAGATGGCCGAGACTGGATTTGATCTGCAGCACCTATAGGAATAACAAGTGGCAGGCCATGATGCTTCAAATCTGAAGCATTTCAAAAGGGGCTTAATGATTCCAGCATTGGTGAAAGACGTGTATACAGCTGAAATTACAGTCTGAGAGTATTAGGAACTTAGTTACATTCGTGTGTAATTTGTACTTGGAAATCGTGTACTTTGGGGCAAAATCGAATAGAAAAGATTTGTCATATCAATAGTTACCAACCCAATTGCAGACGCAGAAGAGAGCAGCCCGTACAAGTAACTTATATGCAGTTCCTCGGTTAGATGAAGAAACTGGGGTTTCAGGGCTCCCGGTCGCAGTGACACTGGGTGCAAGCCGGGAGAGGAGGAGGACTGAGGAGGTCAGGATCTGAACTGGAGCTGATAGTGCTTAATTTAGTGGTATCTTCCCAACAAGCTGCATCTTGAGATGCCTTACCAGAGTTAGCCAATATAATTACAGGGTTAAACAATAAATAATAGCAGAGGCATAGAAGAGCCAGAGGTGTGTTTGGCAGAAGGCCCTTGGCTGCTGGAAACACTGTGTCATAGGCACGGGTCCCGAGCTTTGCATTTAGATAGCGAAGCAACTTGTTCCACCCTCGAAATCGGCATTAAGGTGCAAACCAGAAGCTGCACAGGGAGAAATGGTTGGTCAACCTCATCTTCCCCACACAGCGTTAGTAAGCTCTTCCCTCCGGAGGTGTGCAAGCTGGTGTGCCCTGCAGCGTGCTGCAGAAAAAAAACTCCTGTTGCTGGCATTAACCTTACGTGGCCGAGTTCTTGGTTTTCCCTGATAAACCACCTGGGCGGGCATCTGCGCGGGGAATATCGGGTTAGTATCCTCACTAACGAGTCAAGAGTTTCACTTTGGCCAAGCGTGTGGCAGGAAAAGGGCCTGGGCGGGTGAAAACAGAAGCAAAGACTTCAGCCCAATTCTGTGTAATGGTTTGTTTGCATAACACGTTGGGATACGGGTGGATCCCAAAGCAGCTTGCAGGGTGGGCGCGTGTCCTTGCTGCTGGGGCACCGCCAGCACATGCCTGGGAGGGAGGGGGAAGGTTTCCAACTGGAAACCATCGAGGGTGACACACTGGGGAAAATAAACCGCTCAGTCTGCAACGCTGGCCAGGACAAAAAAGGCCTGTGGGGCCGTGTGTGCCGAGGAGGTGGCCCGGGGCTGGGGCGAGGTGGCCGTCCCCTGAGTCATCGCTGCTGCCTCCTCCAGCCCGTGACCCTGTGCCGCCTGGGCCATGCCGGATGCGTTGTGCAAGAGTAGGTGGGTGACTGCAGCCATTGCCACCAGCAGCTGTTTGTTCAACCTTTGCATGCTTAATTGTTTTGTCCTGCCCAGCTGATCGTGGTGTAACACGTCCTACTTAAAATGTAGATCCAAACAGCCAGAAGTAGGTTGCTGCGGAGAGGTGGCACTCTCCTTTCGGCAAGAGTAAGGAGATCGCCTTCAGGGATTCCCACCGGGGCTGTCCACCTCAGTCGTGTCAAGCTGGGTGATGCTTGGTGGGGTAACTGCACCGCTGGTAAACACAATGCTCGGCTCAAGTGGGTCAGCTGCAGCAGAACTGTCACTGGGATGTACAGGGGGGGATCATTTCATATAGGGATGCTGTCATCTTCCACCTTTGGAAATGGCGTCTGTCTTCCCGGTTCCCTGCTCTGCACCAGTGCAATTTAATCTATGGAAACAGTGAAAAAGGAGATTTTTATATCATTAGCCTTATATCATCAGCCTCCTGTTTAAAGACATGGTGGATGTGAGGGTTTGAAAATACTCTTGGTGTGGAGGGGGGGCACCATCAAGTGCCCTTCTTCATGGAGAGGGGAGAAGTGTGGCTTGGTGTGGAAGAAGTGACAGTGAGCCCTTTGCAGAAGAAGGACAGAACCTGACATGGGGCTTTTTCCAGGAAGCACAAGAAAGAACCAAGAGGAGTTTCATTTCGCCACAAACAAACAAAAAAAATTATTTTCAAAGTGCTTCACAAAGCTGTTTATTAGCTGTATGGGTATGATTTTTAATGACACAAGACAGAAACTAAAATTTGCTGCTGCCGCCTTCCCCCACTAAATGATGGCTGCTGGGCAGCCTTCCGGTGGCAGGCTATAGGGATTTATTTTGACGAGCATTGAATTAGCCCTTCAGCACCTCATAAATGTTAGGCGGTAGCTGAATAAATGGAGACCAGAAGAGGAGCGGTGACTTCCTTGGGGCGGCTGGCGGCACGGCGGTGCCGGAGGTGAGGACAATCCCCGGTCCGGTTGCCGGAGGTGAGGCCACTCCCCGGCCCCTGCCGTTAGCGGCCGCCTCCTGCCCGAGGAGCGGAGCTAATGCATCTCTTGGCATGGCTCACGCTGAGGTTGCCTCAGAAACCTTTCTTAGAATAAACTCTTCGGCAGAAGCAGGGAGGAGCGGGCGCTTCTCAGAATGAATTGCATCTGCATCATGCCGCACTGCTTCCTCTTTTTCAAATTTCCAATCGTGGACGGTCAGCATCGCCCCCATGTCTGAGATTTAATGATACTTGCTTTACAAGAGGGACTTTTCCAACTTTACCTAGAAAAGAGCTAACCCGAAACCCAGCACTTGTGGTTAGCCAGCTTCCGTCAGTGGCTTTAGTCAGTTCGTCTGTTGAAGCAGAGGAAGCTGCGACTGTGACGGGAAGAGGGAGCTGACTGCACACCAGGATCCCGGTGCCTCTGCTTGCAGGGGGACCGCAGCAGACAGTGCATAACTGCATTGGTATGCGAGGTGCCAGCAGCCGGGAGGGCGCACGGCGGGACGAGGGCCAGGCAGGGAGAGGGATCAAGGGGGACCCTTTCCCTTCACGGCTCACTTAGCGCCTCTAAAAAACTACCAAACCCCCAGTGAAAGATATAAGGCTGTATCTTTAAAGGCACCCCGGTGTTCAGTTAAAGTTCAGCAGAAACTAGATCATCAAGATATAAATCTTTTATTCAACCTTGAATAGAAGCGCTCTGCAGAGGGAGCGCTGCTGGCAGGCACGGGGCCGGGAGCCGGGCTGGCTGCCGCACGCCGGCCCAGCGGGCGTGTCAGCGGCTGACCTTTC
>NW_009215099.1:68998-76351 GCF_000690835.1 Fulmarus glacialis
TGCTTATTTCCGTTTTCACCGTCTCTGCTTGAAGCATCATTATTTATTTATTTAAAAGAAAACACCCCCACCCCGCTGCCCAAGGGACAGGCGCTGAGGCGCAAGTCTGCATTTCAGCAGGCTGGTCACATCCAGGCTCTCGAGCTTCTCTCTGCGGTGCTGGTGGAGGTTGTAGGAACAGGCTGAAGGTTTCCCATGCGATGCCAGAGCAAAGGGGTGTGGGATCATGTGTGCAGAGAGGAGGAGGAGGAGGAAGAGGTGTGCCCCTGCATGCTGGCAGCATCCCTGCTGCCTTCTCCGGAGAGGTCCCAGCAGCCACCATGGGTCAGCGAGTTCGCTGGTGCCCGTGTTACCTGCATTGATGCAGTTTTACCTGCACGTCTGCCCCCACGGTTCCTCATCTCAGGGTGTTTGCCCAGGTTGTTTGGGTTGACATCCCCGTATTTCTTGCTGGGTGGCAGCTGGACACTTCGAGGTGAACTTTGGGTTTGAGTCATCCAACAAGCTACATGAAACCTGAACAGGAGTGCAGGTTACGTCCAGCCCCATGACACAGGCAATGTGATGCATAGGTCCTTCCCTAAGCCTGTCTCTGCACAGAAAATTGAGGCGCCCTCATTAACTCCTTCACAGCTGGATCAGGACTTAGCAGTGCCATTGCCAGTTCCAGGCTCAAAAGTGAGTCCTATCCCACAGCCCAGGAGACTGCCTGGGGAGCCGTGAGTCTTGTCTCCTTTTTGTTAGCCTTCTCTGTTCTCAGCTTGTGGAGTTCACGTGGAGCATTTTTGTTTTTAATCTTGCACCACTGCATGAGAACTAGAGAGGCACTTTGTTGTTTTTGTCAAGCGAAAGCCAAGATTTCCCATACTCAAGTGACTTCAAGAGCTGGGGCTTTCAGAAAACCAGTGAGTATGAAACTTCTGACAAGCCTGCAGAAGCTGTCAATGCTATAATGCTTGCTGGTTTGATTCCACCATCCGAGACTGCCTGTCACGTTCCCTGCCTGTAATGATCAAGTTGCAATCTCTGCAGCAGCTACAGCATTTGCTTATATTGCAAAGTAACATTAGAAAATGTTTGGGGTATTTGTTAATAGAATGTTGCGGGTAGGAGAAGGTTGGTGTTTCCAGGTCCTGCTCCATTTGGGGTATATGTTAATAGAGTGTTGCGGGTAAGAGAAGGTTGGTGTTTCCAGGTCCTGCTCCCCTCGTCCCCTTCATCCTTCACAAGCACAGGGCCTGGGAGCGCCCTGGGGATGGGCTTGGAAAGCTCACCTCTTTGGGAACAAGTAGAGTAACAGTATTTCCACGGCAAGTAAGGAACGGGCAGGAGGTGGGCAGGAGCTTCAGGGCTCTGCTCTTGCATCTGCCTAGAAACCTCAGGACGGGGACCTGAAGGTCCAGGCAAACCTGAGAAAATAAATTGTGTTTTAGTCTAATTTGCCTTGTCCTTGAAAACCTCTCGCCTGGAGGAGAGCAGGGAGGGGAATAGCAGTTGTTTTAGTTTGTTTTCCCAGGGTGCAGAGGAGAAATACTTTGGGGGGGAGGTGCTGGACCTGAGCACAAGTGACGAGCCTGCCCTCTCTTCCCTAATGAGGATTTTACTATGGCTGGAAGAACGCAGTGAAATGTTGTCTGTTAGTACTATTAAATCTTAATTGTGGGATTGTCGTTTCCTGAAGTCCAAAATATTTTGGCACTTGTCTTGATAAGGGCATATTTTTTTGTACATATATTTTTTCTTTTATTAGCAGAAACCATCTGCCCTGTAAACAGAGATCAGGAGAAAAAAGCCTTCCTGGCAGTTTTGCATCATGTGGGAATCCTGCGGTGCGCTGCATGGGAAAGGGCCTGCTTTCTGCCTTGTAATCTCGGCAATAGTAAACTCTAAGCAGATCAGAAGCAACTAATTTAAGATGATGAATCTTGGCATCGCATCTGAATTGCAGAAAGGACGTGACTGTAAATCTCTGTAGAGGTGCACAACCCTGATTTAAGCAGGATGGATGCTCCTGGGAATGAGCGTGGAGGGGGAGCAGAGAGAGGGGGGAGCAGGTACGAGTTAGAGATTTAGGCAGGGAATGGCAAAAAGCCAAAAAGAGTTTGCAGTGCCATAAAAATAAGCCGTAGGTTTGAGAGAAAGCCCAGCGAAGAGCCTGGCCTGCGAAGCGGGGCAAACTTTGGTCACCGTTAATCAGTGATGTTGATCGATCTTTGGTTTGGGATACTGTTAATCCAGTAGGCTATTACCGCTTCATCTGGCTTGTTCAAAATACTACCAGTTGTTGTAGTGTCACCTATAAGAGTGCACACATCCTTATCTTATCCAGCGTTAGTTTAACTTCCATTTTAGAGAGTATCTCCAGCGTGGGAGGAGAACCAGACTAGATAGGAAACCAGTTCGGTGTTGAAATTTAAGGTGTCGAGATGCGGTATGCACCCCTCCTCCTCTTTTGTGGCTTTCTATTCTGTTCCTGCTTTTATTTTTAACGTCACGGGCGTGTACGTGAGTGTATGTGTGAGCCTCTATGTACGTATTAATAAAACAGAGCATGTGTCCACTGAAGTTCCTGACTGTAACTTAAACATGGAATATTAGAGAATTTGTATGCCTGAATGAAAACTTTACTATAAGCAATTCATTGTAACTTAATCTTTCCCACATTTTAGCCTGAACCAGCCAGTCAGAATATGATTTTTTTTTTCTTTTTCATTAAAAAGGAAGTATTCCAACTATGAAAATATTTCCAGGTAGAACATCATTTCTTTCATTAGAAATCACAGCCAAACTTTGCTTGACCAAAAAAGTAAACCAGCTTTATCAGCAGAAAATCTCCAACACACACAAATTAAAAGATTGTAAGATGGCAGCAGATTTCTAGCACTGGAAAATGTTTGTCCAGGCATGAAATCTGGGCTGGTTTATTGTCCAGTGTTCATGTATTACACTGAAATGTATCTGAAAAAGAAATGGCTGGGGAGAGTGAGTTGCTGGAAAGGAAAAGCCAACAATAAGCAGCCTTAATTTTCAGTAGTTACGTCTGAAGAGCCTCATTGCCTCTAGCGGGCAATTTTGCAGACTTTTCAGTAAGATGCAAATGAAAATAAGTACAGAGCTTGTGTGTCTGAGGAATGTCCCCGCATGGCATTAAAGATGTGTCTGCACTCAGCCGCTCGGGTGCAGGTTTTCATTTGGCAAACGCTAATTGTGAACTCGTGTGTGATTCTCAGGAGAGAAACCTGGACTGGTTCCCCCGGATGCGGGCCATGTCGCTTGTGAGCAGTGACTCGGAAGGAGAGCAGAATGAGCTGAGGAACTTGCAGGAGAAGTTGGAGTCCACCATGAAGCTTGTGACCAACCTCTCTGGCCAGCTGTCAGAGCTTAAAGATCAGGTAAGGGAGAGCTGGCTGCGAACGTGCGGCCACGCACTGGTACGGGCAGGACAAAGGTCCTGCAAGCCTGTTGCACGAAGTGGTGTTTTACAGCTCTGTGCAAACCCCACGAAAAACTTTTCTGAAGTAACTCGTATTTAGGAAAGAAGTGAACAAACAAAATGGCCTTCCAAAGCCCCGTGCCCCAGGTGACCTGCCTGGCAGTGCGAACCGAACCGGTATAGTCCAAAGCAGCTGCCTCCAGAAAGGGAAAACCTGCATTAAAAAAATCGAAGCTGAAGTTAACTTAAATCAGCCATCGCTGGTGCAGGCAGCCTGTATGTATGTATTGTTGTTGTTGTTACAGGTTTTAACTCTAAGACCTTAGCACGATCCTGTGAGGCAGAGGGTGTGATATTGATAGAAGTGCTGTGTTGCTGCGTGGACCTCAAAACCCACTGAGAAACTGGAGAAATACTTGAGTGGTTAGCTTGCACTGGTCTCCTCCATGCTATCACTGTGCTGCTAATGCAGATACAATTTGGCTGCTGTCACACTTTAGACTGCAGTACAGACAGACGTACCACAGAAATATTTTGCACTGCGGCATGTATTGCTGCTGCTTAACATGTGACTGCTGCATAGACCTCTGAGTATTTTTTTTGGTGCAACAGTTCATTCTGCAGCAAGAGTTCGAGGACTTGTGTTAACTTTTGGCTTGGCTGGGGCTCGAGGGGATCGTGGAGATTGTTCCCAGCCCAAACCCAGCGACGGCTTTGTGAAAGCCAGAGGCAGCAGGGCTTTATTTCATGTTGTCCATACGGATTACAGCCTACCTGGAAGTAAAAGGGAAAATGCTCTTGCGTGCGCTGGTGGGAACCATTTGTGGCGGCAAAGTGACCAGCTGCTTATCTTTATGGATTAATAACCTGAGCCAGATAGTTCAAGTTAAGTTTATATAGATACCGGCACTGGATAAAATTAATTGCTGACTGGCATATGATGGTATCCTGGAGCAGTCGATGGAATTGCCCAGGGCAGAAATGGCCAACAGATTTGGTTCGTTATCTTTTCAGATGTGATCTGCCTACTGTAGCGCAGTTGGCACAGCTCTCTCCAGTACTAATCGGATTCCTGCTTCCCATCTCTGCTCTGGGTTGGCCGGATTTCTCTCTAAGCCAATTATCTTCATGGAGACTTGAGTCTCTGGAAGCCAGTATTGACTGAGATCGCGGCTCCCTGGCTTCCGATCACGCTCTGCGTTTCTGATGGAGCTGGGCCCTTTTACCCGACACCCCACGGAGCACAAGGAAGGGATTAACGTGTTGGATTGGGAGCAGAAAACCTTGCTGCTCTTGGCTGTAATTAGTTTTCAGACACTGTACCATGGACCCCCTTGCTCTAGTTGGTTCTGAGGATGGAGGATAGAGGCAGTTGCTCTTTTGTCTGTGCTTTAATACTTGCCGGGTAGTGGTTTTGCTATTTTGCCTGGAAACAATTATCTTGAAACATGTGTCTTACGTCGTCTTGTTGAAGGGTCTGACTCAAAGTGGTCTGCAGTCACCAGGAGTCTTTCCATCAGCCACAGCCAGCTCTGGATCAGAATGCATTTATTTCTGAAGCTTGCAGCTCTTGGCTGACCAAGCACTAAAACCCCTTCTCGCTCTTTGTGAAAATAAGAATGAAGGATTTAGCTTTTAGAGAGCTATTTGACTGTAAAAGCAAAAGAGGAAACCAGCTTCATTAATGTTGTGATAGCTTTTAGGAATTCCCCTAAGTACCATTATTGAGAGCCCTGCTTAAGTTGCAGGATGCTCCAATTATGTGACAAAACCAGTATATCCCTCCTCCTGATCAGGAACTGTCTCCAGGAAAAGGAACTAACTCAGGGAACTTTTATTTGTATTTATTTTCTTGTAATTAAATAAAGGGGAAACCTCTCATTCATTTGGTTTTCAAGCTCGTTAGGTTTCCGGAGACTCTAATTGTTAGAAAATGAAATCCAGCATGCCTGCTTTCACAAAGAAGTGCACCAAGAGCCATTAAAATCTTGATCACTTTAATTCTGTGCGAAAAGATTACAACATAATTGTCTGCAACGGCAGGGGATTAGATGTAATCACCCAGAAGTCCTTTCCAGCGCTGTCCTCCGATGTCAGTGAGTGCGAGGCATCTCTAATAGACGTTGGCCTCTCGCTCAGGACGGTCCCCTCGCGCCAGCCGGGACCCCTGACCTCCGTTGCCGCAAGCGTGACTCGCTGCGGGAGCTGCTGCTCAGGTTGGCTTTATTCAAGCGGGCTGGCAAGCAGTGCAGCGGGCGGACGCTGGCGTGTCCGCGTGTGCACGTACGCTAGGTATCCTGCTCGTGCACTTCGCACATGCCCTGCTCCTGTTCCTGGAGTTAACTCCAACTCACCCGTAACCTTTGGAACTAGGCAGCGTGCGTCTGTGCAGCTATATGTGATTATGGAAGAGTCCAGCTTGACTCGGGTGAACTTCAGGCCCCTTGGTTTCGTTTTTTAATCCTGTCAGCGTTACTCCAGTAGCTGACAGCTCCCCTGCAATACGTTGTGCGTAGCTTTTATTGCCTTTTAGGCCCAGGTGTACAGTCGCTGCAGCTGTAAAGCTTTTGCAAGAGATTGACTCTCCAGGTAAATGTGATAAAGTTGCTCCATCTTGCAGCCCTGTGCCCTCTAGACAAACATTACGCATCTTGTGGGATTAATAACGTTCTGCATCAACATTGTAATTGCATTTCTCCCTCTGCTTTATGCTTGATTGCTTTATTCTTCCCTTTTTTTAAAAGGCATGTCTTCTATGTACACCTGCGTCAGGGTGCACCATCCCTTTTTCTAGGCAGCATGAAAAATATCTATTACAGTCCCTTTTCATTGTCCTTTTTTCTTTCCATTTTTATTTCATGTGTCCTCTGAATCAGTTTATGGGCTGTGTGAAATTGTGGCTCTTAGTTTGCTCAGTGAAGCTAATTAGTGTAAATGGGCATTTTTAAAATGAAGTCCTCATTGCCTCTTTGCATTTCCAACTTGTGGGCTATCTTAGAAACAGTTAAAAAAAGTCCCAGCTGGTTCAAAAATGTGTGTCTGAGAGCAGAGAGCGATGGGAAGACCCTTCTCCTCCTCCTCCCGTTTGCCGGTGAAGCGTTCAAGCCTGTTGTGAAAATAGACTTCCAGAAGTGCAGTACAGAGGGCTGGGAGGTGTGACCTGTCCTCGGGAGGCTGCGGTCATCTTCCTGGAAAGGTAAAATAACGGTTCTGCCTCCCTTGGGCCAGGCGATGAGCAGGGCACTGGGCTGCAGTCGAGTTTAATTATGGTTTCAAGAGGAATTACCGTATTTCAGTCCTTAGTGGTTAAATGAGTGTAATTATACACAGCTAGCCTCAGTGAAAGCAATGGTGTGCGCAGTGCTGTACGGCCCCTGGGACACGGAGGAGCCTTGGGGAGGTTGCCCAGAACTGCTGGTTTTGACCAATTCCTTTCCCCACAATGAACTCCAGACCTGAGGTTGGCCACGGGCTGGCTGCCCCCGCACGCCGGGGTACCCCGCGCCGGAGACGGGAAGACTATTCACCATCTGGAGTTTTTAAACAAATACATTCAAGTGCATGTTACAAATGAACTGAATGTGTGAGCACGCTATCTCCCTTCTCTCCTGGAGTTACTTCCACAAGCAATTACATTGGCTAACATTTGTCATTAAATATCCGAAAACTGAAAAAATTAGTTTGTGGATGTGGATGTTACAGGCAGAGCATTGCAGGGAACTTAGTTAATTCTCATAAAGAAAAATACTCTTAAGTTGTATCTTATGCTTGAATGAAAAATTACTTTATCGGGCAAGGCAGCCAGGTTTTCCGGTGCGCGGGCGTGCTGCCGGAGTCGCCGGTGGGGTCCTGGTGAGCCGGCTGGCCTGCGCCGGCACACCCGTGCCTGTGACCGCAGCCGGGCGTGCTCAGGCCCAGGG
>NW_009215100.1:0-10110 GCF_000690835.1 Fulmarus glacialis
GGGGGCCTGCCGAGGCCCAGGCGGTGCGTCCCCCCCGGCCGGCCGCCCCTCACCTTCCTCTTGATGTGCTCCAGGAGGTGCTCGTGGCCCTGCAGGAAGCAGAGGTGCTGGAACTCGGTGTCGTCCCGCTCGGGCTTGACGAGACCCCCCTGCTCGATGTTCACCACCTTCCTGAAGCCGTCTGCGTGGAGAGAGAGCAGGTGAAGGGCCAACAGACCCAGGCCCTCCTCCTCGCCTCCCACCCCATCACTTTTGAGGACATTTCTGTTCATTCCCCCCACTTTTTGAGCTGCTCCGGTGCTCGAGGCACAGCCGTGCCCCCGCCCCGTGGCTGGGCACGCTTTTGGACCGTATCTACAAGAAATCCAGTGCAAGGGAGAGCCCCACGCATCCCGCGGGACACCCCGTGGCTTTGGGGACACGCTGCCGCTAGCCCATGCCGTGAAAGCCTCGCCGGCAATCCCTTGGGCATGTCGGTCTGTCTGCCAGGAGCTGAAATGCCTGCTCTTATGAAATCTCTGGTTTGACTTGCAAGCCAAAGGGATGCAGGGGAAGGTTTTTAAAAGGCACAGATCAGCATCAGGTGCTGCTTTTGGGAAAAAAGGTCACATGCACCTTTGGAAATCTACTTTGGGTACTTCTCCGAAGTCCTAGAAGGGTTTCTACACTGCATCTAAAGACAGGCCTAAAATTTACAATAGTGCTATCGTATAGTTAAATAGCAAAGTGAAGCTTTACAAGTTAGTAATTGAAAAAAATTAGACTTCCAAAAACTATCCGAAAAGAACCATATTTAATACAGTCTAGTGTATTTAATACAATCTAGTGGTCTAGATGTAGCTGAAAAGTACACCTAAACCTCCGTGAAGGGGTGAGAATGTCCTATCAGCAAGGCAAGGTTTGCAGGGAGAAGTACTGTCTGTCATTAGTTCAGCGATACGGCTGGTGAAATGGGTAAGTTCTGGGCATGCCACCCTCAAAAGCAGCAGTTTCTGAGGGAGGTGTCACGGTATCAGGCTGCTGGGAAAAGGCCCATATAGAATAAAATGGAAAAGAAATAATAAAGGGTCATCAAATTGATGGAAGAAAAGCAGAAAATCTGGTAGCTGAAATTTCTTAGCTCACATCTTATGATTTAATCTAGCAGAAATTTCATGCTGGAATCTAAGGTCAACGCAAGGAAATCATGCCTTTCCTGGCATGTCAGAGGCAGATCCTCTTTGGCAAAATCAATAATGCCACAATAACGCATATATGCGAGATCTCAACTTTTCTATCCCCAGTTCTCTTTCACGCCTCCTGTCCCGCCCGCTCCCCCGTGTCTGTAGGGCCCCCATGGCCCAGGCTCTGGAGCTTGAACTCACACATGTTCAGCTGCCGGACGAAACTGGCCATGTTGTTGTGTTTGAAATACTTGGGCAGCACCTCCTTGGCAAAGCGTCCCTGGTCGAACACATGGAAGCTGGTGCCATTCTGCAAAGGAGACAAGGACAAAGGCGAAGTCAGAGGAGCTTCCCCAACCACGAGAGGTGTGCAGGAGGAGGTGATTCCCTTGAGTCCTACAGCGGGGGAAGTCGTGCTCTCTGAACTGTCACCTTGAAGCTGAGAAGAGTGACAACAGCTGTCAATGATGGATGTGCTCCTTTCAGTTCTGGTACAGTCAGTCCTCTACGACTGCAGTTTTGATCTTTTTCTACTAGGCTTTGCCACTGCTTAGTTCAGAGCCTTGGATGTGAGAAACAAACTACAGACTTTTACACACAAATAGCTGCTAGCTTGTGATTGCCCACCCTTGCGTGGACCTCACAAAAAGACTGTGGTGTCTGAAGAAGGTCCTGGAAAGTGGGAATTGCCATTATAACTCCTTGATCTGATTGTATAGGTCTAACTCCGACCCATCTGCTGCAGGCCTGGAGGTAGCACTGCCTGGAGACGTGGTACAAGAAACACACCAAGGCAAGAAAGCAAATCATCCCTGGAGACACCACACTGATCCAGAAGTTCTACACACCTTCTCTTGGCTATTTTTGAAAGTACACAGCCACAAGGGCAACCGCAAAATGTTAACAGTCATGCTTTACAGTCCAAGCTAGCAACACGCATGTTAACCAGATAAAATATCCGTTTCTGAGGTTGCACTGCCAGGATCCGTGATTGCAAAACAAGGCAAACTGCCTGGAATGTCTGGCAGACAGACACACTGCAGGCCATGTGCTTCCCCTGCCTGGCCTTCTACCTGCTGACGGTTAAGCTGGTACAGAGAGGGCCTGTGAGACACAACGCACTGAAGCTGCCTTGAAACTTCCTGCAAACAGCAATCCATGTGACCTTTTTAAGGGACAGAAAAATTAGCAATTAATTTTCTTCTGTAACCAACCCTTAGAAACAACGTTTTCTAAATCTCCGACCTCAACAGATCAGTGTCTCCAGGATATGGTGACGGGGGCACCATCTCTGCTCCGGATGGGGGGCCAGCACCGGGAATTCGGAGGAAGGAAGAATCATGATTTCAGACATGGAATTTGGGGCACACGTGGCATTTTTGTAAACTTGCAGAGAACGGTATCTTCCAGGAGCTTACATCAGCTTTGCTTGTGGAGAGAGAAAGAGCTGCAAAGAGCTATCTGGGGAACCACCGAATTGTGCAGCCTAACCTCTCCACAGCTTTATGGAGGGACAGGCAAGATGCAGAGACCTATACCACGGCAAAGACATCAGCAGATATTTGGGATTTACCAACTCAGCTGCCGCCGAGTTTCAGGGGACAGCTAGCTAAAGACACCAGGGTCCGCGTGGTGTTGGCAGGGAGGGGTCTGAGACCACCACAGCCACAGTCATCCTCCTGCTGCGTTCAGCGTTATTACCGTGGTGTGTCAGCTTGGGGGGTTATTTCACAGCGGAGTGGTTTTTGACAGATGAGGACAGTGTTTCGTAAGAGCGAGCACTCAGGCTCTGCGTGCAGTAGGAGCGTACCAGCGGTGTGTGGGTCCCACCACGCACCCATCACAGGGTCCGTAGCTGCATGGGTGCTCTCAGGGCTGCCTGGAATTTTCTAAAACAGGGATTGTAATCAGGACCACGAGAAAGTTCAGCGACTAAAGAGGTGCCGGTGTGTGCCTGTAGCCTGCCCACGGCCACCGCAAAACAGCCAGCTGGCAAGCCCTGCTGCCCTACTCATCACCACTGCATTTCCATCACCAAACGGTGCCAATTCCCTCTGTGCTCTGGCTCGTTTGTCAGCTCTAACAATTAACCCTGCACGCCCACAAACACATGACTCTGGGTCAGCTGTACTTCTTGCTCCTTGTTGACTGCTGCAAACACTGAACATGACTGTTTGCCTCGACAGTGCCCTTTGACCATCCCCAGGGTCTTCCCCATCATTCCTTACCCCATGCAGCAGAAGCAAAGGCTGGTCAAGCGCTTAAAAGAGTCACTAATAATCTGTATGCTGAAATGATCCTCACAGACTGAGCTTGGAGACATGACAGCAGGGACCAGAGTTTCCCAACACCGCAAAGGTTGATCTGGGGACAGAGCTGGTTTAACCTGCTTCTGCCCGCTCAGTCTCTCTGGGCTACAGCTGTGTGTCCCAGGCTGGGCAGGCTGATGTAAAATGAGAAACACGAGGGTTTCGTGTACCTGAACATCTCCTTATGGCCTCTCTTGAGAGGTCGTTCCTTTGAATTCAGGGCTGCCATGTTCTCGGAAGCTGGCGCACCCAAAAGGCTTCCTACAGACACAAGAGACTTTGGAGTTACTGTGTGTTCACCGATGAACCGTGCATGTGCCAGCTTGTTCCCACACAGCAGCTGTGCCTTGCTTGTCTTACCTCATGGGAGCACAAGCTGGGAGACACTTCTCTGCCCAAGGCAAAATTCACTCTGCAGCATGTCAGTCTTGGCAGATGGTTGTCTTAACTGTTTTTGACAGATCCATGATGACAGACACCCTGTGCCCTGCCCAGGCAAGCTACTCCAGGAATACGCTAGGAGTTCTTCCTAATAGCATCTTCCATTTCAAAAATTCATTTAATTCCTTCTTGTCCAACCTACCATGGGCAGACAGCAGATTTTTCTTTTCCACCTTGCGCTTGTCCAACCTACCATGGGCACAGACAGCAGATTTTTCTTTTCCACCTTGCAACAGCCTTTAGTGTATATATAAACCGTTACCACGTTTCCTCTCCATCTCCTCTCCTTCATGCTAAGAAACAGTTCATAGGTCCTTGTAGGTCCTATTTTCTAAGAATTCTGATTACCTCCAGAAATCTTAGGCATGCACACAATTTCTCAGCTCCAACAACACTGATGGATAGAAGAGGAAGAACATGGGAACATGCAATGTGGGAAACTCAGACATCTAAAAGCCTTACCAAAACCTCCCAAGAATGTAGCTGTAGCCTATGTCAGATTGTTGCAGGAAAGCAGAGCACGGTGGTGGTGGTGGTGGCAGGCAGTCAAAAATAACAATTTTATAAACGTAATAGAGAGGGGACTATTTATACATGTTAGAAAATCCTTCCTAGTTTGAAAGTCCTTATTTAAAACACACGATGCCAAAACTTGGTGGTTCTCAGAGGTATGGCCATGTAACACCAACATCAGAAAGCAACCATTGCCTTAGATAACAATGCAGCTCAAATCCTACCTCAAGTTTTGAATGAAAACTCTACTGGACACAAACACATGAGAGAAAGGCTGCTTTAGACTTTTTTTTCCCCCTTAAAATCTGCTTTTGTTATAGATCCTTGATTTCAGAGAACAAGTTCATGCACACAACTTATCTGGTAACTCCCTGCTGAAGACAAACCACATTATTTGCAAGTCTTAGTCAGGTCAAAAGCACAATATGGTATCTAAATGCTGTACAAGGGGGACAAATAAATCATTTAAATTCTCTGATTGCCTTTAGTATATTAATGTCTCAGGGACAAATTAGAAGCCAAAGCAAAGCAATCTATCCCTACGAAGCTGTACAGACAACACACACACACATCACCATGAGCATCACATAGACTCACTGAAAAATCAAGTAAAGCTCCTCCAAAATGTGAGCGATTTAGGGTGCCAGTCTGAGATCTGTTTAAACTACAGGCTTTAGCCTGACGTCCGAATGCTGTTTATCTGCTGCCTTCTCCCAAGGCATTTGTGAAAGGCTGCTAAGAAACTAATGTGAAATAATACAAACAGCAGTGGAATTTTTTAAGGGCTTTGCACCTTTTGTAGAAAATTTTAGGGAACCGCAGATTGAAGCAAGGTGAAAAACTTCTCTCTCTTAAAGAGTCTGGATTTTTAGAAGATTCAGTATTAGGCACCCTTTAAGATGCTTCAATTGAAATGTGTAAATATTGTTATTACAACACCCCCAAACAAGTTGTGCCTTTGAAACAGTAGAGCCACAATATTGCAGATAAATAATACCAAGTATATCCAAAAGGGCCCCTAACGAACTATCAGTCCTTTCACTCTCCCAGTTAGCTGGCCAGCACTTGCAAAGCAAAGGGAAGCTGCTGCGCGATGCGGTACTCAGGCCTCGCACCTGGGTCTTCCCTGGTGTTAGTGTCACCCGACATTCGCTGTACTTACAGTACTCCAGCAGATGAGATGGTTCGTTTCAGGATCTTCCACCAGCGTCCAGAGTTTGGTTAGGAAGGCTGGCACATTGCTGGAGTATCCATCCATCACCAGAGAGCTGGGTGAATCCTGCATAGTTTTTCAGTGTCCCAGCTACACTAACCCCATGGCTCTCGGCGTGCCTGCCTCCCTGCACGCGCGTGCGTCCGACAGAGAATGAACCACCGAATTTTATCCCAGGCCAGTGGAAAGTAGGCTCCCAGGGAGTCACATCAGCAGTGCTGCTCGCACTCTTAAAAACTCAGCACAATGCGATGGCATCACCAGCCCCAGAGAACAATACACAGAATGAAAATGCACTGCAGCCGATCTCACAGAGCTGTGAATAAATAACGCAGCGTCATGCAAAGGGAACACGTGCTGCGCACCTTATGCTGGGAGGTTAGGAAGCCACCGGAGCGAACCCACCTGCCGAGAGCCTGTGGGACGGCCAGGCACAGCAATGCCAGGTTTGTGAAGGCACCCGAATTGTTATTTTGGAACTTTCTTGTCCTAAACTTTGGCCGGCACAGATGAACAAGGGCTGGCCAGACCTCAGAGCTGCTTATCTTTAGCAAGGTTTTGAAAAGTCAAAATTGTGAATCGGTTTGGCTACAGATCCCATGTTATTTGTCAAGAGAAACGATTGGGCTCTTAGGTAAGAAGACAGGGTGATGAAAGCAGCTACACATAGAATCTAGATGACAATATGCTTTATTATTATTATTATAAATGCTTTAGATAGCTCTAAATAGGTGCTCGCAGTGTAGCTTTATGCCAGGATCATTTCAACTCAGAAACTGCTCTTCAAATAACATTCACCAAAATCTTTCGTACCACAGACCAACACACACATATCCTAATTCAGATGCAAGATAACATGCATATGAATGCAGATATCAGACGCAAAAACCATTAACACTCCTGATTCTCCTAAGAAACACTAACAACGTAATGAAAGCAAAGGTCTTTGCAAAAGGCATTCGAATTATAACCTGGAAATCTGCATTCCTGAGCAACAGCAAGACAAGATGGACAAGGGAATTTGCAGGCCATGTGCCTTTTATTATTACCTTGGCAATGTTTTTCCTTAAGTGCTTTTTCTCCTGCTTGTATTTCCTAACATATTTCAGCCCTGTTATATCCCTCCAAGCTGAAAGCTACCTGACAACTGGATAACGGGCGAGTTCACCATCACTGAAATGCCAAAAGAGGAATTATCAAGGTTAGAGTGGATATTCCATGGGATGACCACAGTTCGTTGCTATAGCTCACTGAATCTGCATGGCTAAGTACCCCACTGGGCAGAAAACGGCTGCATTGAAGCTGCCACTTCCTTAACTATTTAAGTAGTTGCCGGGCGCCTGACACAGTGTGCTTGACTTTGAGGTGCTTTTAAAATGTAAAATCAAAATTAAATATTGCTGAGGTCCTCAGTAAAAACTCACAAAGGGTAAACTTGGCCTTCCTGCTACTGCTAAATAAAGCAGCAGAGAAGAAAAGACCTGCCCTCCATAACGCAAGAAAGAAAGAAAGAAAAAAAAAAAAGGAAAAAAATTTCTCTGTATAACCCTTTCTCTATCACATTTGAGTGTAAATGCTGGGTCTGCAGAACAGGTGTGCATCGTATGTAACAGCCAGCGCTGGTGAAACAGCATGTTCTCGGGGGGAGGGGGGGCATTTTGCAGCATTTTCCTTATAGCCCTCAATCTTCTTTCCCTGTCCTCTTGCAGATCCCCGCCATTTCCCCAGGAAGTCAGCAGGAGCCGGTCACTGAACTGTTACTGGTTTCCAGGGGTGCCGTTCCTTGGTGACCTTCAGAGTGTATTGTTTCAGACTGGGGCAGTGCCTGAGGAACGCTTCTACCACCTCCTGGCTGACCACACAGTAGCAGTGGATCTCCAACAGATTTCTGCACTGCCTAGCCAGATCTACTAGCGAGGAATTTAAGTCCTCCGAGGACGTGGTTTGCAGCGTCAGCTTCTTTAACGTACTGCTGTAGCTCTGGGTGACAAACCTAATCTGATTTACCATGTAATTATAGGTATTAAGTTGCAGCGTGCTCACAGGTATAGTCAGCTTTAGGATCCGTGGTATTTTGCAGGCAGGGACGGTATGATCAAACTCTAGGTCTACACAGAGTTGAGGATGCTTTTGACTTACAGCAGCCCAGAGCTCTTCTGAGATGACTGGTATATATTTGTCCAGGCGCTCACAGAAAATGTCTAAATGGGTGAAAGCTGCTCTTCCGGGCTTGAGCAGTTCCTGAAATACAGCATCAGACAAACTGGCATAGTAAACTCCCAAGGCTGAGAGTTTGGGACATGCTCTGAGAACTTTCCTAATGGTGTCTGGTGCCACGTTGCATACCAGGGTGCGGTTGTTGATGAACAAACTGTGCAAGTTTGGGTTGGTGGTAGCTAAGAGTTCAACAAGCTCATCATCGAGAGTGAAGGGCATTTTTCGAAAATCAATATGCTGAAGATCTATCTGGTTTTTAGCGTCACAAATATTCCGTATGCTCTGTAGGATGTCCTGGCCAGAGTAGAAATAGGGGTTCTCCCCGTGGCACACAATGCACAGCTGCTGCAGTCTGTGGTTCTGTTTTGCCAACACATCCAAGATGCGTGTCACATTCTTCCGGTTGACCTCCTTGGACTGGTCAAACACAATCTTCAGGTGTTTGATTTGGCTGAGGAACTGGAGCAGGCTCTGCAGCATGCCCTCCTCATCCTCTGAATCACAGCTGGAAGGGTAAAACAAACTCTTAGTCACTGTAAACGCTGAGCTGAGCAACCACAGAGCAGATACTCTCCTTTACTAGTGTTTCTGCAAACATCACCAGATTCCCCAGATGTTTCTTCGCACTTGATGCCTGCAGAGTCACTGTAAGGCCAAACACTGAAGGAGTCAGGAGGTGAGAGGAGTCAGTCCCCAGAAAGACCCATCAGAGAAGTAAGTGTCACGATGAAGCTGACTCCTTAGTAACTGTCTCTTGCCATTTTCAAATGGCAACTTAGGGGTACCTAAGATTGTAATACTTCCCGAAAAACCCAAATCATCAGCAGCAATTAAAAAAACCCAGCATATAACACAATTTTCTCTATCACATAAACCAGTACTAGTCATGTAAGATAATATCATTACACGTGGAAGTCACAGTTAATGTCAGTAAGGTCACAGTAGAGTGGTGTAAGTGTTTGACAGGCACTGAAAACAGAATGATCTAGTTATGCCTGCAGAGATGCTTGGACACGAGAAACCCACTCCTCTTACCTGATCTCTGTGAAATGCCAAACAGAGCTAGAAGAAACAGCTGTAGCCCACTGTCTGCACACCTGGAAGACCGTGTATCTATCTCGAAGGGAAAGATAATAGAAAATTTGGATGAGGATTTCTTCTGGGATGTAGTTCCACAGTTCTGGAACTGGAGCAGGCATTTTGCTGATTCAGTCAGGTTTAAAAATGGGAAAAACTTCCAAAACTGCAATTAATTCTCAAAAGTCCCTGTTCAGAAAAACAAAACAAAACAAAACGACACACACATTAGGATTTATTTAACAAATCAAACCAATGCAACTGGATCACAGAGGAGGTCAAATTTTTTTTCAAACTTGAAATTTCACCGAAATTTGAAACAGAACACAAAAATGAGGAAAATCTGTTGGCCTATTGTTTTGCACAGGTTTTTTTCAATCAATCCGAAGAAGATGGGTGATACTTTTCAAGAGTTAAAGATGTCAGATCAAAGCTTGGGGGGCGGGGGGGAAGCCTTTTTTCCTGCAGTGAGGTTTTGCTACTCTGAGTAATAAAAATGCAAGGGAATTTTCTAGTACTGCTGCACTGGTATTTAAAAAGCTGAGACAGATTTCTCAAACTGTGGGGGGAAAAAAACCTCTTTGCAAGCAGAAGCTTTGCACAGAAAACAGCCTCACATATCCATTTTTTACTGACAGTGAAACAGAAGGCCTAGAGTAGAAACCGGTAGCTTAATTACAGTGGTCCTTGCCTCTGATGAGACGTGACAGTTTGAAAGAACTGTTTTATTACTGAGACTCCAGTTCTCAGAAATTGCATTTATACATGTCTGACTTAAAAACGGAAAAGCATATTTTGATCAACCTTTCATGTGAACTAGAATACAAAAGAATAAGCGCCTGGGAAGAAGGCTGAGGTTCACCGCATCAGACCATTACCTAACTTTTTCATTCATCTTCTTCCAAAATGTGTCGTACCCATCTTCGAGATTTCTGCACAAATAAAACTACCAACATGACGTATTTTTTCAACCCTCTCATAAACAAGCGAGGGATTTTTAAATGCAAACATTCCCCTTCCTAGGCTAGCACTGGAGCATGGGCCAAGTCTCGCAATCTCCCTCTGAATTTCATGACATGCCCTCTTGCTTTTGAAGCCCCAGGTCCTGGAGTCACAGCATTATCTCAGCATCGCAGGTTTCATTTAAATGAAAACCTATGCTTCTAGATATCCTTGA